>NC_024311.1:11006559-11047723 GCF_000523025.1 Cynoglossus semilaevis | reverse complement strand
GCCTCACCTCTTATTCACTGTGTAGGGCAGTAAATAAGTCAATGTTTGACAAGATGGCTGTCGAGACTGTAGACTGAGTCTTATTGTTGAGGATAACAACTTCATCAAAGGTTTAAAAGACAAACATTTATCAAGTGAAGTAATGACTCAAAGCCAACACTGAAGCAAAATTTGAGTTATACTAAAGTATTTCTTGTTCTTGACATTTTTTCATATTAATAAGACTCAACCATTTGGATAAGAAAACAGGCGCGAATCAAACATCTACCGGCTGTTATTCATCTTTCTGCTCCTGCAATATAGAGGATTTTATTTTATTATATAAAGTAATGTTGAGCTTGTTAGTCCACAGCTACCCTGTGATTAAGCACTAATGAAAAATACATGCATGAAAATAAATAAAAGATTTTCATGTGTTGGAATATTATTTTCTTAAATTTCACTTGATGCTACATGCTAATGAACCATTTTAATGTGATCTGAATGGTTTTGTTTTTACAGGTCTAATCTAGAGTAGAGTAGGTGTCCATGCATTATTCCTATGTTTGATTATCAATTCAAACAAAGCTCCAAAAACACTTAAAATACATCACTAAACGTGAGTTGGAGTGAACAGCAGGGAGATGCAGAACAGATGTATAATGGGAGACTTTTATACAAAACAACCACTTGATGTCATTACTAATTTCACTCAGGAACCCCTCTGGCCAGATTTATGACTGAAATCTTCCAAACTGCTGGTTTATCATGGTGTTTATATTATTACTTCAACATGTTTCAGTTAACATAACCTTGAATCACTGCAGTTCAAGTGCGAGGATGGGCTGTTGTGTTTGTGCTGCAGACCCATCATTGATGTTAGGAGATGATGCATGACCTGTTCCTTGGCACCAGCTCAGACCAAATCTTTCATCCTGCTGTGTCTCTCATGTGTGGTCGTGTTGGTGGAGTTGGTCCTTCACTTTTCAGCTTGAATAATAACATTCTACAAACAGACTCATTTTGTTTTTGTTTCATGGTAATTAATAATACCTTTTTTTGTAAAAAAAAAAAAAATTGCATGATGAGATTACAGATGCGATGAAACACAAAAAAGTACCAAAATAATTGGTGGTTGCTTTCTAACTGGAGGAGCTGAGTTTAAATCATAAAAATATGACACATTTAAGTAAAGAACAGTGAATTACAGACATGATTAGCTTTAGCAGTGGTGTAACTGGTCTATTTTGTGTTGTGCTCTAAAGAGGTCGGGTGGGGGGAGGGGCATATAGTAAAAACTGTCTGAGGTCCCAAGTTCTGAGACAGACACTATCATTTCAAATGGTCTGTGTTTTTATGAACAGCCGACCAACAGCTCTGACTGTTTCTCTATCTCTCTCCAATATTCATTTAAAATCATGACAATATTCAATTGCTCTAGCTCCATATTTTTATTTTTATTTTTCTAAAACTGAAACAACTTTAAAATAACCTGATGTGCAAGACATTCCCCAAATTCTACAAAGAAACTAAAACTGAAACTTTAAAATAACCTGATGTGGAAGACATTCCCCAAATTCTACAAAGAAAAATATATAGAAATAAATATCAAGTACTGCTTGTAAAAGTGTCATGTCCCTGTTTGGAGGATAAGTAGAGAAGTAGCATTGTAATTTCCAGAAGTAACTTTTTTTTTTTCAATGTCTTGCAACTTTTTGACTTAACCTTCTACATGTTACCAACAGCTGCACAAACTTTGCCAAGAACCTTCGACCGGCACCAAACAGGTCAGTGTCTGTTGGATGCAATCAACAGGGATACATTATAATAAGCAGTTAAGACATTTCCTCCTCATCCAATACTTACAAACACAGTTTACTTCACTGAGCAATGTAATGATTTTTGTGGAGCTGAAAAGAGGTTTGGGTGAAGCTGAAGGACTTAAATAATAGCAGGCACAGTATTGAATCTCCTCGACGAAGATCAAATGCAGGTTTCATTAGTTTAGTACAGCGCAGGGGCTCATTGATGACTTGTCAGACAGTCTACCCTTCAATACGCAGCGAGAGGCTCTAAAAATCATCCTTTTACTGAGCCTCCTCAGCTGTAAATTCAGCCTGGCTCAATACTGCGCCCCCCTATCCCTAACCCCCCCACATCCAGACCTCCATTATTTCTTACCATGGATTAACCCTATGCTGCTGATCAAAAGGGAAGCTTCTGAGTGTTCCTACTCAGACCTAGACCTGTCCACCCATTAGACACTCATAATGAAATCGTCAACTTATTATTATGGAAAAATCCATTGTTTGTCCACAGGTACCACATTTAGTGGAAGAGCAGGATCTTCTGGAGGATTAAGGAAATGCTTCAGGGGGTTTTCGCTGCTCTTTGGGGGCAGGAGGAGCGGGGAGGGACTGGTGGTGGGAAAGAGGAGGGGTGAGACGGCCTCACAAAATCAGGGGTCTTATGCACCTTTTGTGGCATGAGGCTGTTTCCAATTAGGACAGCATGAGACGCACAATATCACATTGTCACGCAGTAAACAGACCTCGGCTTCCTCCACAGAAACAGCGCTGTGTCTCTCTTTAGGGGCTAATGACAGTGTCACTGTCCTATTTTCATGTCGGCTGAAAACACACAACACAGATAATACCTGAATGAGCAGCAAAGCACATTGAACAAGCAGCACATATTGATTATATTTAGGCCCAGTGTTCAGGAGTTGACCCGTGCATGACTACAATCCTTACTCGTTCTCGTTGCATTAGAGCGCTCTTGTGTTTGAAGTACTTACAGTAAATATGATACATACACCAGGACTAAAAGCTTTACATAAAACTGTCTTCACGGAGCATATTAACCCATCTTTGTTTACAAGAGACGGGTCGAGGAAAAAGACAATTTGGCACAACGGTCATAAAATGTCGCTCCCCGGCTCACTGGCATGCGAAAACACACACTCTAACACACGCATGCACACACACGCGCACACTGCAAAGACACACGAGGCTAAATCACATGGGACAGGAGCATTTAAGACAGAGTGTCACATTTCTTTGTAATAAATAGCAGAGATTGATTTGACCTCCCAGCCAGGTCCTGCAGTTTACTTATACACAAGTTAAGAAAAATGGAAGCTCCAACTCTCCGGGGATCCTTTAGAAGGATATCAGATAGCTTGTTGCGAGTTGAAGGGCTGCAGCAGTCCAGCAGTGTCAATATGGCCCGAGTATTGGGCGTCTGAGGTTTTCAAGAAGCTCCTGCAGAATCAGAGAGAAGTAGGATCCAAAACATCTCCAGCTGTTATCTCAGCTCTGGCTTCACAACAGAGAGGTGACCAAGGTCAAAAGATTTGTGTTACATTCCATCTGAGAAAACAGATAGGGTGAATTATAAACCAGTTCCTATCACCCTCATATTGCAAATATATTATAGGGGCATCAATTATAAGAAATTTTTTTTTTTTTTTTTACAGAAACCAAAGTGATTTCAAAGCAATTTCTAAAACAGACATTGTTACGGAACTATTTCAGGGGTTATTAAGCAGATATCTGCAGGTACAAACAAGATCCCAATTTGTAGAACACCACCAGAAGGCAAACATATCCTTCCTCTTCTGCAGCATATATCTGCAGCCCTAAACAGGGGGTGGTGTCTCTGTAAGCATTTACGGTGACATGAGGGGAGGAAATTGCCTGAGACACAACACAAAAATGTATGTATGTCTGGCACCCAGCTGTGGGATGAAGCTCCTAACACCAAATATGCGCCACGGTGTGTATCACACGGCCCAGCAACAGAACCTGAGCGATTTTACACTGCTTTATGAGACGTGTGTGTGTGTGTGTCCTCTGATCCCCTGAACTCACTGTACGATGGCAGCTTACATCGAAGACTACACACGTTACAGACACAGCAGAAAAATGCAGCATAAAAGCAGAGAAAGAAGTGGAAGTACACAGAAGCCGTTCCCATACAACAACATGTGGTGCCCATAAACCACGCATCCTATTTGGAGTCATTATATCGGTGCAACCACATGAACTATCGATGACGCAACACGTGGTGACAGCATCGAGGAATTATGTTCCTCATAACAAACAGGAGCTGAGGATTCATGTGACTGTCATTCCCGTTACGTGGGATCGTGACGATTAAACCTTTAACGAATGACGTGAAACATCATCGCACAGTTTTATACCGTTGACTAACGAATATACACAGGACATGTTGAAAGTGGGAGATATAAGAGTTACTAATTAGACAAATGTCAGTAGTGCTCATGAGAATTACTATTATGATGATCGGGAAAAGTCTAAACTAAGACGTTTTCAGTGCAGTTAGCCCTGTAGGATACGCTGGGATGCTGTGAACACGTCGTCCACCACCAACTGCCCCGCTTGCTTTCCTCTCAGCGCTGTGGAACAGAGGGGAAACCAGCCCGTGATGAACGATGGCAGCACAGTCAATGAAAAATCAAGTGTGGAGCACAAAGCTCTTATGCTCAGCCATATTGGCTGCTGACGGGAGCAAATAACATCAGGGTAGCACTTACAGAGACCAATCATACATTTTCACCAGCAACGACACAGGTTCTGGACCACAATAAATTCTTTCCCCTGATTAAACAGTAAATCCTGCATGCCTATCAGGGTCCCATTAAGTGGGGGCCCGCTTTCAAAAACATCATTAATCAAGTGAGAGATATGGTGCAAAATATCAGTCATCGATTGTAACTGCTTATGACAGTTTACACAGCTTTATATCTGCAGGGAGTGCTCGCTGATCTATCAATTACTGGCAGCCCTTACTGCATGCTAATTGTGCATTTTCCCCTCTAATGCATTTGCACTGTTATCTTATGGGCTAATGAAACCAAACAAATCAATAAATATAAATTATACATGCAAAGATGTACTACTGTGAACATAAAGCCTCTAATTAATTGCACTTGATTAATTTATATACTTTAATTATCTCTCCGAGCTGCAGATGGCATAAATATCGGGACAATCTGCTTATTGCTATGTCAGTCATAAAACGGCAGACGCAGTGAAACTATTAGGTGAGGCTAGGTTTGTCACTGCAAAATACGCAGTTGCTGACATAAAAAAAGCCCCGGCTCTGAATAATTTAAACAGAGCAAATTGCCAGACAATGCAGAGGCCGGGGATTGTTGTGATTTCCATGTTGGTTTGTTATGGTGAGGAGGATGTCCATTTAGCATTAGCACAGAAAAACACAGCACCATATTTTAAAGTTAACAACATTAATATTCCTAAATGTTGGCCTTACACACTTTTTATGTTGTTTTTTTTAATGCTCTTTTTTTTCACCAAAGCTGAAAGCAATTTAGAGGAAAAAAAACACATACACACTGGTACTTTGGCTGCCTTCGTCATACATCTGCAAAACAGCTCGACGCTATGTGGAGTTTAAATTATCTAAGAAGCATTTGTACACGTATGCATGTGCTAGTAGTTGTGTCTCCTTCTGTTTACATTCCTCGATCAACTGGTAAACAACCTGGTAGTATTTTTTTAATGCAACAAAAATTAACTGCTTTAAAAAAGTAATAACTGGGACCCGTGTTTAACGACCAGTTTTGGAAAATTTGAATGTAACCACAAAGCGTTTGATACAACGGTGCACTGCCACAATTAGAAAGTTAAGTATAAAGCAAAGCTAGCGAATAACTCGTCTTCTAAGGTGCTCACAGAAAGATAGTGAGACTTCTGGGGGTTTACATCTTGATGTTTCTAATGAGGGTGTTTTTTCGTATAATTACCCCAACAGGGTGCTTGGCAGTATAATTACCAGAGAGACATTAGAGAGGAACATTAGTGTGTCCAGGTACAGTAAATATGTCGAGATGCAGGGCGACAAAGTCTACTCTTTTTTGTGTGTGGGATGTCTCCTATACAAGCTGTTATTTTTTTAGCATTGTGCTAAAGCCTGATGTTGAAAACTGGTAACAATTCATCCCCGATTTGAACAGGTTTCTTTTTAAGATTATATATAATTAAAAGGCAAAGCATCATGTAAGGGTTTATATTTGTATCCTGCCTGCCGAGGTGTCGAAGGTGCAGCCAACGGGTTTTAAATGCCACAGTTAAAAGGCACTTTAAAAAATAAGGAGTAAAAGCCCAGGTTCTTACTGAAAATTTCACAGTCATTTAAAAAAAAAAAAAAGAAACAGAACTTTGGACCATTTGAATGCCACACAGTTCTATAGAATCATCCGAAAGACAGCATTCGTTTTCAGTATTAACTTTTTGTGAGTACACTGTTGCGTATGTGCCGTTTTATTTACTCTCTAGGCTGTAGGATGTGAACACTGTAGTGAAAAACAACACAATGAAAAACATCAAATAAAAATAAATTCAGAGATAAGCTACGAAAAGTTGATGCACACACAGAGAAACAAAACAAGAAATTTAGTAAAGTTTGAAAAACACCAGCAGCAGTTCGTTTTATCTTCTCTCCATGCACATACTTTTAATCATCCTGATATGATTTACTCACTTTTAAACAATAATGATCAAGGAAGCAGCATCATTTGGGCTGAGGTGATCAATCAGAGGCTCATTCAGCTTTAATTCATGGAGATGCACACCTAATCCTCATTACAAAGATGCAATTTCCAGCCAGTCAACAGTAGATTAATGGGCGAGCGTCTCTCCCAGCGTTTCTGTGCTCAGCGCCACTTCTACAGCAGGAAAGATGACTTCCATACAGACAGAGGAATTACACTGCCTCATTTATTTAATAGACGTGCTTATGAAAGAGTGGTGAGCTGACAGCACATCCATCAGCACACAATCAAAATGACACCACAGCACAGATTTGCTTTGGTAATTTTATTGTATCGGTTTGACACAGTTACATTGTTTGAGACCTCTTTTTTTAAAAAAAATGTTTTTCAGAGGGAAACAGAACAGTGGGACAGAAGGTCTGGACATTTATGGTTTATAATAATGTCACACTGGTTTAGTGGAATGTTCGTAAGAAAATACAAAAAAATAATAATTTTAAGAATTTAAATTTAATTGCACACTGATTATACAAGTATGTTACACCTCACCTAATTTATTTAAAAAAATGTGTGAGTGAGAGAGAGAGGCGTTACTGTTACCTCATATTAATGTGTAAATATTTATACTGCAATGTTAAAATTCTAAAGAAAATTAGCATCAAAACTATTTGGAAAAAGAAAATCCAATCGCCAACAGAGATCACTAAGTTACTATTAACTGGTTTAATATTAAGTAGACTAAAATACCAATGTTAATAAACAAATGTGTATATCCATATTAGTACTACTAGTAATTTAATTAGTAATTTTAAAAAACAACAACAGTTTCTATGAGCTTCTAATCTGGGGAAACGAGATCCAGTTTGATTCTCCTTAAATACAAGTTACACCTTCATTAAGTGAAAAGCTTCATCACATCGATCCAAACTAAAAAGTTAATCAAGAGGAGAATCACAGTTTACAGTACTGCTGTAATTACACACACTGTGTGTGTTTCAGATTCTAACTAGGTTTTCACATTTTCCTCCAGTCCATCAGAGAGTGAAGCAGATCGTGTCAGAGAGTTTCACCAGGTTAGAGACTCAACACTGCTCTGACCTTCACTACATGAGCTGCAGCTGCTGTCATGGCTGTGGAGGTGTGTGTCCTCCCCACAGCTCCAGGTGGCTGGAGTGAAGTCCTGACCTCAGGCTGTTGTTGGTCCACACTCATGTCATCCTGCCTGTTACCCCTGCCTCCCTCTCCCCTCTCCCGCCTCCCTCTCCCTCTGCAGGCCCGGCCATCCGGCCTGCATTAATTGGGTTTGCTGCTATGCTCTCTCCCCTTCCACGGCACACACTCGCCGGCCGTAAAGACAAGCATGTTTAGCGCAACAATTATGATAATTGCCGCAGAGCACTCAGCTGAGGGAATAAGCAAATCTGATTAAGGGCCCTTCTCCATGATCAAATATTAATCTCGTGTGTCTTCGCTCTGACCCGGCTTGAAGCATAAGCAGCTCTTATGGTCTTATGCATTAACAGATTTGCACAGGCTGAACTCATAGTTACTAATAATATTAGACGTGCGAGTCAGGGTGCTGAAGAAAGCGGCTGCTGGCAGAAACTACTTAGGATAAATCTTAAAATAAAAATAGCAGGGATAATAATCAGACTAAGCTTTATGACAACTCAATTACTTCAAATTAAGAATGACAGTAAACACCTGGTTGGACGGACCTGTTGGTGGTGTAGAGAAGCTTAGAGGAAGACGGACAGATTATGGATTAATGTGTTGTAGCTGCGTGTTGTTGAATCCTGTGTCTACTGTATGTTGACTGTAAAATCCTTGACAAATAAATAAACAATTATTATAATTTTTCTTTGTAAAAATGTGAAGTACATTAAAAAGGAGGCTCCTTTGTTTTTAAGTACACAGGAAGAAACCATTTGACATGGAACTCAAACGTGCAGTGTTTATCAACTCTGAACAGCTTGTAAGAATCACTGGATTATGAATGTGGATTACATCTCTGTAGCCTCACTGCTGAGGGGGAGGAAAGACGTCAAATAATCTAATCTCCTTACAAAGCATATTTAACACACAATGACTTATAAATACGATAAGGCTTATTGTCAAGGTCAAATTACAATACAACACATACTGTTTGCTCTGATGGGCTTTAGAGCAACACATGTCTGACAAACACTGCTGACTGATAAATACACTAAATTAGGATAAAAAAAGTTAGAGCCATAATGTGGCAAATTTAGAGTCGATTAGAAAAAATGTACAGAAGTGCTTAACGTTTTTTCAAAACCAGCTGAATGTTGCAATATAAAAGCTAAAGTGATTACAGGGATTTCTAGTCTCTATGCATGTACGATTTATTAATGACCTGCTGAAAGGAATTTGCTGTAAATATTTATTGACCTGTTCAATGACTTTCTTTAGAGAAATTAATCCGCAGGTTTTTAAATGTAATTCTGTTGGAGGCAACAAACATCACGATGAAAAGACTAATAATGAAACTACCACAAGCAAAAGAAGGATTATTTTAAATAATATTTTTAGAGTTTTGACACAACAGGTTAATGTGGGACTAACAAATAATGGGGGCTAATGCTAGACACGGTTGCTAAAAGAGAAATTATAGCAACAAAAAACAAAATCATGTTTATAGTACAATTAACATCAAAAAGTCCACAAAAGAACTATTGATCTAAGTAGGTAAGTAAGTTCTATGGAAATGTTGTTAGATTTTTTTAGAAATATAATATACAATATAAAGAAATATTTACATTTACACAGCCCATCAATACAGTAAAAAAATATTTAAATAAATTGTGATATAACAATAGGTAGATTTTATTATTTTATTAATTCCACATGAGGGAATCAAATTTTGAGTTAGTTGAGTTATTTTCTTTTTTTTCTGAGCTGCTCAACAGAGGAACAATATCTAGATCATTTTCACAAGGGTAAAAAAAAAATTAAAAAAACAACAAGGTGGTGATAAAAAATCTTGGAGCAAAGACAACACTTAACAACAACAACAAAACTATAACCTTTGTTAAAATTTTAACAAAAGGAGTTTTTTTTCCCCCTTTTAAAGAAAAGCCAGTTTCAGTCAGCGTTCGTTTCCTGTTGTTCTGTGGCTCACCAGAGCTCAGCCTGTTCTGTGAAACCATAGTAACACAACTGATGCCTTCTCCTGTGTTAATGGTTAAACCCCTGTACAATTAAAGCAACAGTTCAGACAACGATGACATCAGGCAGACAGGTAAAACTGATGACAGCGTGTTATCTTCTGTTTGTTTTGTGTGAATCTCCTGCTTTAAATGCAGCGATGCACTGCACGCTTCTGTGTTTGCTTGTTTCTCTGTGTTTACATAGTAGTGTGATAATAAAAACCTAAAAATGTCTAAAGTGAGATATTCATATTTTAGTCGCCTTAATAGTAATAGTTGGCTTTTTTATTTCAATTGTTGGAAGTGAAAAAAAACATTGATTGATATTTGACTGTAAGAAACTGACACTGATATTCTCGAAGGAGACAAAGCTGCACCACTGTCTACGTGAAGTCGATCCACAGCTCAATCTAAACACTGAAATGGAAGAGGAGATGGAACATGTTCAGGAACACTGCATTTGTCAAACCCTGACACCACAGAGTGACCCGTGTTTCCACAGCCTTCTGTCTGCCCATGTCCTTCGTGGACGTCCCTGGGAAAGGTTTGCAGGTCTGGGCCAGACTTCACTTTCCTGGACCACGTGTGATCGTATGTGAACAGAAGGCTGCTTCTCTTCTCTAAGTCTCTTGTTCTGTCCTCGCACACAATTGGATTATAGCGGCGCTGCTCTAATTCCATCTAACCCTCACAGTTCCCAAAGATTTAATATGCCAGTGGAATTTGATATATGACTTAATTTAGATGGAACTCTCATGACATGGAGCTTGTGACTGCATGTTCAAACGATCACTGACTCCCGTGAACATTTTTGAATAGAATTTAATACATAAGGGAAGTCCCTTATGTATTAAATTCTATTCAAAAGTGATCATACACTGCCATATATGAAAATAAAATAAACAAAATTAGTAGTTATTATACTAAGAAAACTAGCTACAACATACAAGTAACACACTATGTCAACAGACAATTAGAAATTAACCTTAACATCAGTAACAAAAAAGAACTTAAAAATGAACTTTTAGGAATTCATACAAATTTAGTTTAGGAGAAGCATTTTTAATTTTGTTAAATGACTACAGTAGGGTTGATACTCGTACTGATACTTGTATTAAAATATTCTACAGAATTATAACTTTATTGGACAAATGAGCATGTGCAATATTCATATTAAAATAACCTACAGAATTATAACTTTATTGGACAAAGTTGACAACAAATCCACTTCTCACTAAAACACAGCTGTAATAGTTGTGAACAGATCATATCATTAGAACAAATGCACATTTACTGTGTTATCCTTTGCTAAAGGTGATAATTTCTATAATATTCATAAGTAAACTCTGTAATAACTAATCAAGTGCAGCCACAAGTGGCTGAGGTTTATTTCCACTTTGGTGCACATGGAGCTAAGGCAGGTGCATGCAGTCCACTGTGGGGTATCAGGTATCCCCCCTGGCTGAGGCCTCTCCCATTTGTCATGGTGAATGAGTGGTCTGCCTGACTGCACTTTCTCATTCCATTTCCTCCCAGGTTGCGCTGAGGCCGTACCACCCACTGTACACTGTCATTTCTTTAACCCGCTTTTTTTCCATTCACATGAAGTGTGGGCAATAATGCTCTCTCACATTCCTGTTTTCAATAGCTTACACACTGCAGCCCCCCTCCTTCTCCACCCCACCCTGTTTCACCACACACACACACACACCTCTACTAACCCCACCACATGAATACACACCTCTTTCCTGGTCTGCCTTCACCTCCACTAATGGTGTGAAAAACAAATGTTATGCCTTTGGCAGCTCACAGGTGTCCTATAAAAACATTCACTCTGAAGCAACAATGATAATTATTATTAATAATTCAAAAATATTTACCAACTATTTAGGTGTAATGTGATAACATGGTTAACTAATGTACAAAAAGTCACTAGCAGATGCTAACAGGCTTAATTATTAAACTCAGTATCAAAAATCCAACACTTTCCTCTCTGTCCTCCACTAAAGAAAATATCAGTGCAGCTCTTACTTACATCTTAGATTTGGTCCAGACTTCCTACAACAGAGTTTAACACTGAGCTCAAGACACACGCTCTGTGACTGTAAGAGGCAACAGGAGTGGAGAACACTGTCTGTTCCTACTTAACACCGGGGGAAAAAAATAGTTTCAGTGCTGACAAATACTGACCAGCCCCACCTCATTAATCTGGCTGAAGGTCCTTTATTTTGACTTTAAAAAAATAATACAAAAGAACTGATTTCTGTTCACTTCAAATCAGGAATTAAAAAAGATGTCCTTTTAATGCAAGTGTGTATGTAATGCAAGTCTACGAGAGTTTTATATGATGTACGACTGTCCGCAGATGCAGTGAAAAGAGATTGTAGCACCATCTGCTGGCAGAAGCAGGGAGTGTAGTTTTAAAAAAGGAGAAGGCAACGAAAGGAATCTTAAAAAGAAAGTAGTTCGAATATAAAGTGCTTTTTGGTGCAGTAGATCAAAAATACCTGAATGAGGAAGTTTTATGCCGAGACAGAACGCTTAACGTTTCCATGATAATCAACTTTAAATCACAAACCACTGATTTTCTGAGGCAAAAGTTCAAGGAGGCCTCTTCCTCACATCACATTCATAACTCTGGCCACGAGACATATAAACAACTCCTTTTCCCCCCTTCTTTCTTGCCCTCATTTCCTTCAGTGGATCTCTTGGACAACTAATAACGAGTTAATCAGCCTGATTGCACATTCATCACTGTGATTCTGTTTCTTTTTTCGCAGCTGACGAGGGGGAAGCGTGTTTTCCTTGGGAAATGAAATATTTTGTGACCCATTCCTCCTGCCCTTACACTAGAGACATGGAGAGAAGGCCTACAGCTGAGTAAACAGAGAGGCTGCAAGTGGACAGGTACAAAAACCCCAGCACCAGCATTCATCAGGACCGACCAATAAAGCCATTGTTGCCGTGGACATGAGGCTCACACCTTAAATAAAAATGTTTGTCTTCAATTACTGCAACGAAAATAATACAAAAACAAAAAGAAAGTACATTTAATCATTAATTGCAATATTGATTAATCAAATTCTAGCTCCACTGACTAAAACCAAAGTATTCCTTTTTTTTTCTACTTAAAGGGAAATGGAAAAAAAAAACCTTTTTAATTTTTTGTATTTTCAGACTAAGTTAGCATCCATTATTATCATCATCATAGGGGACTGTAATTTATTTGTTTTTACAAAATTATACTCCTGTGCCATTGTTTGACAAACTGATAATCTTCATACTGTATTAAGTTTTTAAACTAGGTTAGACGTCCAGTGTAGTGTGAGTGTAAAGATTTACCTGCAGTTTTTGGCCACGTCACACACAATGAACAAGCACATCACTTTGAGGAGAATTGTTGTGATCTTAAGCACATGAGCAGACTGATATTTTTTCCCACAGTAAAGTCAGGTAAGTGGACCGCATCACCTCAGAGGTTTGTTAAGATCTGCTCTGTCTGCAGAGAGGCAGTTTATGAGGCAGTTAATGGACAAAGGCATCAGATGCATCGATGCATGTTCACCCTGCACACTGTTCCCCCACATCACAGCCATTTACAAGGAGACCTCACATATTTAAAGCCACAGAGCTTCAATCTAATCATTTTAACTGCTACTCCTATTTGCAACACCTTTGAAACCTTTAAACAATTGCAAATCTGACACACTGTTAGGAACGTCAAAATAGTTATCTTTTTATTCAACACATTAAATCCCAGATTTGCCAACTGCATTCTTATTCTTACTTGCCTGATTACAAAAATGTTCACATAATAACTGCAAAATAAATGATTATAAAAACCTTCCTGAATACCTGTGCACAATTAGGAGTTAGGATGGGCCGAGACGGATCGGTTATTTGTGATCAAAGTCTATTGAATTCTTACTTCACAGCCGTCCTCAAATGATCACTCAGCACTAATGCACCCATATTGTGTCTCTAAGTGTGACCTGATTTATATCGCTGCAAAACATCCCTTGGACATTGAAAGAGCACCATTGGAACCCAATACCAATTATATATGTTTGTTTCTGGGGAAATGGCCACTCAGTGCATTGGATCAATATGAACATCAAAGGTCAAAGCAATACATTTCTGCTGAAAAGTTAGTGTTCCATCAAGCGGCTTATCTGCCAACGGAGCATCCAGTGACTGGAATTGAGGGCCACTGAAGACGGACTGATGGACTGACAAGTGTGAAGCTCTCATGCTCTCATACAAAGGCACAGCCATTCATACTGTTGATATAGTTGTGGACAGGCTGCGTCCAAATGAATATATTTATTCATCATTCATTCAGCTTTCCAGTGTTGCTGAAGGTCTGTACTGTACCAACAGAACTATGATCCTAATCCTAACACCACTGAGTTTCAGATGAAATATTTTATATAAATACATCTGTCTTGTTAAAGCAAAAATTAGGCATTTGCTAATAAGATAAATGGGAAAGATTTGTGATTTTAATGCACTGATTTTTGAAGTACTGTAACTTTCTCCAGGTTCCTTCTGTGTTCATATGCAAACCCTAGAAGCTGTCAGACCCACAGTGAGGATATCCTTATCCGAGCATGCCTTATAGATTGCTGCTTTTTCTCTCCTTTTCCTACTTCATGTCTCCACGGACCTTTTGAATCCATATTAATTTCCTCTCTGGCAGTTATGTAGGCAGGGTATGAACTGTGCTATTTCACTTTTAATCTGTCAGTAATTTAGTAATGTGTAAACTAATTACGCAGCAATATTAATGTAATTGGTTCTGGGAGCTGCTCAAAAAAAAAATCAATGTGTTTGCAGAGCATGCAGTGAATTGCAGCAGGTTATTATAATCATGTGTCAAGTGCTGATCATGTTATGAAACTAAAAAGTGGATGTCAACCACAGGTCAATACAATCCAGCTCCATAAAACCCATGCTCCCTATTTATTAATGTGAAGGGAGTTGGTGAACAGCGTTTCCTCCTCCGCTCCTGGCACCGCACTGTTAACTCACAATATGTAATAAGAAGCTCTTCATTTCATATAAGATATAATGAAACAGTTCCTTTACATGACAAACACGGCAAAACCAGGTAAAACCAGGTGTGGTTCCTGTGTGACTAACAGCTAACCTGTTCTAAAATAGTTATAACATCTTGAAGTATTTTGAGTGGTTTTGTGAAGAACGTGTACTCTGTGGAGTTTTTGCACAAAAAGACACAAAAATCAGCAGAGCTGGAGCAGAAAGCAGAGACTGATGGCAAACTCATTTGGTCTGATGTTCTCATTGACTGTGAACTCAGGTGAACTCAAGACAAAATTACAATCTAACCTGCCAAAGCCTCAGATGACACGATTTGTCCATGATGAGTTTCAATAAAAGGTTAAATTAACAACCTTTTAAATGTTATGCACAAATGGAAATGTATTAAAACTCACTTCAAACATGATACCGTGTTGTTAGATGAGACTGGCAAAGACTACCATGTTACTGAATTATGTAGTATTACTGCAGTAGCAAGTGATGCAACACCCTGGTAGCTCCCTGGCAGCAATTACAACTGTCAGTGGTTATGATGGAGAGCCTTTGTTTACAGTGTTTAAGGAAAGACACATTTCCAAACAATGTTTGGACGAGAAATTAAACAACCGGAATGTTAGTCCAAAGTTATTGACTTTTGCAGTTAGTTCCCAAAAGGATCAGATAATCAGGCGACGATAATAATTTCCATCTTTACCATGAATGCATGTCTGTTTTATACCCCGGCTCATACATCTTAACTTGACAGCTTTCAGCCAACTGTGAAAGTTACTTCAGATGAATACGGTGCTTTTGCAGAAGTGTACGTGGTCGACGAGGATGTGGTTTAGATTCTACTTCTCCTAACATGAATTTCAGAGACAGTATTTTAATTTATAACAGTCTGTTGTAAAAAAAAAAGTAGCAGAATAATGACATGAATGTCTTTTCACCATCAAATAAGAGTGATAGTGAAAAGGTAGATAAACAAACTTGTCTGCCTCCTTTGTGTCCTTTCTACTCTACACGTTTGGCTGACAATCACAGAGAGGAGATTTAGAGGATTTTCAGTGCGAACAACAACAAACTCTCAATTAATCCAAAAATGGATTTTGGTCGGCCTAAAGTACAACCTGAAGATACTCGCTCACTCACCAACATGTTTATGTGATGTGTGTATGTGTATCTCTACGTAAGGATTTTTTTTGCAAAAGAGCTGTTGTGCTTTTTTCTTTAATGTTATTCTGGGTCTCGTAATATATTGCATTTTGAAATATATTACTAGTTTCCAGGGTTTTTGTCTTTACATAAAAACTACATAACGAATTGGACACAGGGCTGTTCTGACTGACATTTTACCAGGCAAAGAAGCTTGAGTGAGTTGCACACAGTAATGGTGGTGGATCACTGCTCCCCTTCCTCAGTCCTGAGCTATGCTTTAGGAAGGACTACTGAGACAACCGCTTGCTGCCAAATCACACTAAACCTCTCTCCTGTTTAACAAATTGCCTTAACCAGAGAATTTCTTGTCTGGGGAAAGAAAGCTTGATCAGGCTTTGATGTCTGTAGGTCAGTGTGAGGCCAGCATTTGAAGTCAGTGCAGAGGTTAGGCTGATTTCCTCCAAGAGAGGCACAGAACTACAGTACAAGCAAAAGAAACCCTGACACCACACAACACTTTGTTTCCAGTGCCTCACCAACTGTAATTAACTTCATTTATCAAACGTTATGATTTTACAGATGATTCCAGTGTCATTTCAAGAGTCATGATTTTAAACATGTTTTTTAGTTAGTTCTTGGCCGCAAATCAGAAGAATGGTAAACCTTTGTATGATAGAGAGGTAGATGACAAAGAACAGAGACAACATGGAAAATAAAATAACGGTAGTGAAAAAGATCAAAAAGTAAAACAAAGGTGTAAAATTATGTTTAGAAATAACTTACAGTTGCGAAACAAGTTGAAGAAAATGTTGCTGAGACAGTTGCTCGCAGTGAAGTGAGGATATGATACTAAAAAAATTCTGTGTGAAATTAAAGGTGGCAAACAGCATCAGCTCTGATGTGTGATACATTTTATTGATCATTGTTTGAGTCTAAGAAGTGAAAGTATCATTCTTAGGCCCTGCAACCTCCCCTGGAGGGAAAGTGTTTGTCTACTGCAAACTTGTAGCTCTCTTTCCTAACCTTTAGGTGGTGCCAAGTGTGACCTGTTCAATGATATTGGCCCATCATTTTACATAAATCTAACGCTAAGTCAATATTTTATCACAAAAAAGAGGACATTTAAATTTATCCTGTCAAGATTTGTGTTGGGGTGATGTGGGCAGGTGCAGCATGTTGACCAAACGTTTGAGAACCACTGCTGTTTACTATGAGTGAGCCAACTAAAATGACAGAGTGGGTTTTTAATTATGTTGTATTTGATAAATAGCAGCAATAACAAGCAGCTTCTTTATATGTTTGCATGTTTTGCAATGTCCTTTAAATCAGCCACTTACATCGCATGTCACTTGTGTAACATTTAATAACTCTACAAATTTGGGTTTTTCCCCCCAACCTTTCCAACCATAGCACACAGCTGTGTTTCACACAGAAGAGAGTGATTTCATATCTTACTGTGACAGGTGCTGGCCGGCCAAGTAACAGTCACAAGGCAGCGGTTGTCTGAGCCACTTAGGCTGTCACTGGTTGCTGGGCATCAAGTGTTCTCTTCCTGAATGAAGTATTTGCTTATGGTAGAGCAGGTCGGGCAGGAAAGACATGGCAACAGCTACATCAGAAACAGACGATAAGACCAATTAATCCTGCTTTGCTCCTAACTAACTAATTTGCTTCCAAAATTATACACTTACACCAAATCTCCGTCACTAATCTGAAGCCAATTCCACCTTCTTGTAGCTAAAAAACAGCCCATAAATTAGTGTTTTAAGGAAGGGGGAAAAAGTGGTGGCAAAATTGAGTCACATGGCTTCATATGTGACAGAGGCAGTTTCAAAAACAGGGTAATGGAACTTTGCCCCAGCCTGACCCTGCAACCTTGTGCTACCATTGGCGACGGTAAAGTGCTTAAAACACTCTTGACACCACACCACATCCCAGCAGGAAATCACACAGAAAAGTGGAAAGAGGTAAAAACGTGGAGGGAAGCAAATCATTAGGTGACTCATTAATTCTACATAATCACTCCCTCAGACACTTTTCTGACACTTCCTCTGTGCATACTTCATACTGCTAACAAGCCAGCCTGCATGAGTCTGGCAGAGAGTGCAGCACCAGCAGATAGTAGCTGCTTTGTGCAGCTGTGTTGGTTTGGCACACGGTACAGTGACACTAGTAAGACAAAGACAGGCAGCCACAAGATTGGGAACAAACAAAGACCAGCCGAAGAAGCAGGTTGAAGACCCTAGGGCTCAAGCAGAGCTAGATTTACCCTTACGTGCTACTGTGGAGGAGCCACGCTCATTGATCGAGGCTGAGAGCCATGGAAGCCGCCATTTAGGCTGGAACATTACAACTGTGCTGGTATTGATTGATGAGCCGAGTCCTGTTAATATTATTTATGGTGGGAAGGTTGAGGGGGGCTGCACAGCTCCGTGGCAGAATAAGCCCCACCATAATAACTGATAATTGATGGCAAGGGAGTTCAAGTCTACCTTACCCTGCCCCCCCCGCTCGACTCACTGACCCCAGTACTGCGAAAGTCAGATGGATCGCCTCTAACACTGTTATGATTGATAATATCAGATTACATAACCCACTACAGAAGCCTTTTGGGCCCACTCAAGTGGGTACATTGATTTTTTATTAAGACGCCACTCAACACGTCTTGGAAAGAGCTGTGGAAAATATATCCCACAGATCAGACTGAGTGGATGTTTCCTATTGTACAGTTGGGACTGACCTATGGATGACACAGTGTTTATAATGCAAGCTAACACAATATCTCTCCTCTCTGTAATAAAATGTTAATGTTGAACTCTCTCAGGTCCGTCTTTATAGACCCTCTAGGTAGAAGATGTGTAGTCATAGTGGGATTCAAATTCAGCACAATCTAATCTTTTGTAAAATAAAACATGAAAACAGCTCTGATATCATTATCCAACATTTTATCTAGTACCTCTATGTATACAAAAGAAAACACCATCTGGTGATGATTTCTTATTCTTCTACGTTCGTTTACATCAACAGAAATACATTTCATACACAAGTCTTTTCACCTTTCTTTGTTCCGAATACTTTAGAGCAGCAGGGGCTGTACTGGTTAAAGACAACTCTGCATGATTAGTTCAACTGTTACATGAATACATTTGGAGAAACCAGACAATTCTAATTACCGTGGACAGCTTGGGGACATCTAGCACAATGTTTTTTTGTTATTTATTTTGTGAATAATCCTCAGAATTTTAAGTCTCCTAGTGAGGTCAAATTAAAAATGTGTATGAAAAAAAAACATCTGACACGAGTGTGTCCCTCGAGGCTTGCCACAGTTTGTACATGATGCACATGGTGTCGGGGTTACGGTCGAGAGAGGGCATATGTGTATCTGCGAATGTGTGATGCAGGCTGTGATTTATGGCTCTGCAAGACTCTTTTGACACCTTTAGCAAACAAGCTACTGATTTTAGAAAACACTAATTATCATTTAATTGCACTTGAGAATTTATCCTATGATTGGTTTGTGGGTGTGTGTGACATACAGTACACAGAATGTGTATTAAGGAGTCATGTATTTATGGAAAATATTTTAGTATGCAGTAAACTGTTCCATGAGGTTCCTGTATGTGTGGATGTTCTTTAAGATCGAACACCAAATACAGATAACTGTTGGTAGTAAAATAAACAGAAACAGTATTGACTTAAAACAAACAATCCGTGGGCTACAAAATAAATTTAATAATATGTAATAAAAACCAATCAATGTATGGTTAGTTGTGAAGTCAATATTTTAAGTGATACAGTAGAGCCCTGCATAATATATATTTTATAACTGGATTTTATAATTGGAATATACTATCTATACTCCTCCAAGTATTTAATGTTCACCATTGTGCATTTGTTCTCAACATCCCAGTATAAAAGTTGCTGGTTGTCTTTAACATGACCATGACAATAAAAAAGTATTTAGGTCAATGTGTAAATAAACAGCGTGCACTTCACTTATTGTTTTATAGCAGGATGTGGCCAATCTTCCAGATAGAGTTGAATTGATTTGGTTAATGAACATAAATCCTTCCAACATGTTTCCCTCTTACAGGAGGTCTCTAACCCCGTGCATCTAATGCCCTAACCACCTCCCTTTTTGTTCCATCCTCACTCCAGTCAGCACGGAGTGAAGCTGTGAATATGAACATTATGAGGTTGGGGTTCAAAACTTAATGGTTCACAAATCAGCTGCTATGGATTTTCTGCTACTTTAATCAATAGCTGCTGGAAGGAGGTCGTGATTTCTGGCTTTCAGATATACTTCAACTCCTAATTCATAACAGTAAGTTAAAACATCTCATTGTGCTGGAGTTAGAATCATTTTGCGTCAGACAAAAGGAAGATCAGTAAGGTGGGAAGGTTTTTCTGCCATAAAGTCTTTTTGCATTAACAAACACACAGTTGGCCCTGACAGCATGATTTCTACACAGCTGAGGTATGTAGGGCCAGTGGCTATAGAAGGTAAAAACATATGTTATAAACGTGCCTCGCTCAGAAGCTGTTGCATTTATTTGATCGAAGATTGTGTTATTCTACAATCAGCCCTGCTGTGTCAGACTAAAACATCTGTTAGCAGACTGATGTGTACTAAACAAGAATTTAACCTTCAAATTTGGACTCCAACAAACTATTACAAACCTCTGAGGTTTGGACAGTCCGGCTGTTATCGTGACTTAGAGCACAACACATGATGGTCAAAGAGCAAAGATTAACACAGTGAACAGAGTTGTTCGCAGCAGCCGGCCTCAGATGATTAATGACATTCAATTAGGGTCTTGGTAGCAGGTACCAACCCCCTAACCAATGATAAACTCTCAGACCCGCCTCTACAACTTTACTCATCCTACATCTACAACATCCCAAAGAGTCTTTTTTCCAAGGGGACATTGGACACCTCCAACTCCTCAGACAAAACCTGATATCACATGCTTCAGGCACTCTTCAAATGAGGCTTGTGGAATGGAAAAATTGAGACTAAGAGCGGTAAAATGTTGGAAAGCTGTTTATTTAAATTCTCTGTCTGCAAGTTCATTAAATAAATATCATTAAAACAAACAAAAATTAAAACATAGGTAAACAACACACTGTGCATACAATGAGGTCAAAACATAAGGTATGACTTCAGTGTAGCCCTGCAGAGCCTCAGTGCCATTACGACATCGAACTATCACCAATGGACAAAGATGAAGAAAATCTGAAAACAATTAAACAAGACCTTCATCAGTACTTTGAGGAAAAACTGGTTGTGTTATTCTGATCCTTGGGGGCGCGACAGTCGTTCAGAAGGAAGTGTTGTTAAAAAGAAAAAGGATGTGTGAATATCTGTTTTCTGTGACTGCTTACACCACTTACAACAATGTCTCTGAAAACACCCTGTCAGGATCACAAGCAACCTTCCAACCCCACCTACAGTAACGCTTCACAGAGACGGACCAGACTTGGACTAATATGTAGAGCTAAGTCTTTGTGAAAGACAAAAATATGGGAGGGTCGAGGGGAGGGGGGGTTAAAGTTAAACACTAACTTTCAGTAAATAATTGATTTTTAGCCACAACTGTCTTCCTGGTTTGGTTTACTCAAAATCTCAATCACACGTTTGCAGTCTCTCTGCTTGTTTGCATTTACAAATCAGGCCCCACCCTTGTTTTTAAATCATTCAAGGAAACAGGATATTATGACTATCACAAATAAAAACACAGGCTTACTGTTGTTGTTTAACATCACATCAAGCACTACCGTAACAAAGGACGTACAAACAAGTCATCAGTGCAGCTGAGGGTGGAATGGAAAGAGGAGATTCAGATAGTTGTGCTGGAGAAGCCTGCACAGCAAACAAAGTCTCCCAACTTTGATGGTCTCTTGAAAGGGACCACTCTCTTTAGTTTGAACCACACAGTTTCTCTGAGATTCAAGTCAGGACAGTTGGACAGCACTGTTTTTGCTAATGATCCGTTAAAAAAAGAAAAAAAAAAGCTGTACTGGGCCACACCCACAGCACTACAGCCACACTGACATGACTTGATCACAGGGGTGTGTTTTGTTGGGTTATCTACCTCCCCCTTTCTTCTCAACTCACTCAACAGAAAGACAGAAACTTTCTCTGTTTGTTAATATCTGACTTGTAGGGGCTTTTCAGCAAGGAAAAGAGAGAGAGAGAGAGAGAAACAGAGCACAAGAGAGAGAGAACACAGCTAGAGGAAAGTGATTAAGTCTGTTTATGTCAGTCCTATCACTGCCGCACAAGAGCTGGACCACCTGCAGTCTGGAAGTCATTACTCCAAGGTCAGAGGATATCCTACATGTAAACTCTGAGTCACTTCACCTCAAATTGGGTGTAAAGATCCCATTTCCTCCCATCGACAAACTGAACCACCTGCAGGGTGATGGGATATGAAGTTTCCAGGGCCTAGAACCTGTGCCTGTTCTGGTGTCAGAGTGTTACTGTGAGGAAAACGGCACGTTTTTCTTAGTTTACGCCACATTTCACACAGAAAATCACCACCCATAATGCAGTGTGAACTGTGGCTATTTATCATGTTTATGTACAGTGTGCCAATTTACAAACAGTTTTTTTTTATTATTAATGGTAATTGACAATCCTTAATCCATATATATTTAAAACAATCAGCATTAGTTTCTAACAACTATCATCCAGCATAGCATAATTTTAAAAAGTGTCATTCTGAAATATTTTTAAAACTTAAACAGGTTAAATACAAAAAGGAGAAAAGAAGAAGAAAAAGAAAAAAAAGATTATCTCTTCTTTTAAAAAGAATGGAAACATTCTGGAATGAAAACACAAAGACAGATCTTCAGGTCTTGCAGGCAACATGAATTCCTAATGAATGAATTCCTAATATTTCACATGAAATATTTACATAAATAGTTTACCACAGCGTTCTCTATTACACCCACCAAGGAATTCAACACTTACACTTTATTATCAGCTTTTTCTTATGAAATTGCTACCAGAAATAATAAAAAAAAAATTTAAATGTGACACTACAATAAAGGAGCACAAGGAGAAACACTGTCTCATATTTGCTTGGTACACTTTTCACCCGTCTTGTGACTAGAAGGCAAACGAGCTGAACGTACGCCACGTTAGACTGATGCATATCCGCTGCCTGACAGCTCTGAGTCATGGCTTTAGCTGCACACAGCACCAGCAGCTCTGGAATGTCTGATAAAATGATATTAATTCCACACATTAATGGGATTAATGAATCAGTGCAGCTCAAAAGCAGAGAAACCAGTCCCCAACCCCTCCTTTTTGTCTGGCCCTGAAATAATAACACAAAGGTAATTATGGTGCATCCATCAATCTGCTGCTGGACAGTCTAATTATCTGGGCATTTCTGAAGTGCTCTCACTTCTTCACAGCCATTTGTATTGTGTGATGTGTTGTTTTTTCATTAATGGGGAGCTCATCTGCAGCTCCTCCTGCATGTTACAGTGGCTGCCTGTCAGCGGCTGTGGGAGCGATGATTGAGAGCTGAGGGCCCATTGATTGAGAGATCCAAGTTTTCTATGATGAATAAAGACGTCATACTGCTAAGAGGTACACATCACGGTCTCATCTATGCAACTTGACAAAGCACTCTTATCCCCCAAAGGGAATAATGAGGATGCTGACAGCACATCCACTATAATCAATGGCTTTTAAATGAATAATCAACTCCACTAATTGAACAAAGAATTTTGCCTGAGCTTCAGTCGCTCAGTAAAACTGACTGTGGACTGATTTAGAATTCTGCAGCTGCAATGACAAGTGTTGTTTAAAAAGTACAGCACAGACAGCTATAAAGTGTTTTTTGTTTAAAGTGAGATATATATACATCTATATATTTATGTCATGGAGTCTGAGTCTGTGAATTTTAAAAAAGTTATGACAATTCTGTAACTTTGAAATTTAACTCTGTCACATTTCATCTGTGCAGAGTAAAAAAAAAATTCATTTTTTTTTTTTCTGATAATGAATATTTGTGGAATCTTGCCACACCAGTAACATATTGCCTTTTGATTTGGTGGAGTCCAACAGAACCACAGCCAGTGCCAAAGCAGCTGCATGAACATCCACAAAACTCAGTTCTTCTCAAACATGCCCTTTGGCGCAATCATCAGGCCCTTAATGGATTTTCTTACACAACAACAATTACAAGAGTTGACCAAGGCAGACCAAAGTCTGGCTCAGTCTGTGCTGTATTCCAGTTAATTGTGGGGCATATAAAAAGAAACACTTCCTGGAGCTTCCTCACTACTGATTACTGACGACTGACATTTCTGTACAAATAAATGTCCCCCAGCTGTCCAAATAACCAGGCCTGGAGCTAGAGCTGTTCTCTCCGTTTTGCATGTACTTGAGCATAACACACAGAAGTCATCTTACAAGAAGTGGCACACAAGAGACTCCAACAGTTGGCCTACAATTTACATTCATCTCACAGAGTAACTACACCTGAATAAACTATTACCCAAATTACAACTTTGACATTTTTTAAATCCATCATTGAATGAGGATGACACTGTCCAACTTTCCATGAAGTCAAAAATAAATGGAGAAGAAATGCCTTTAAAACATCTTTTAAAAACTGCACACAGACAAATCATTTGACAGACAATGTTATGATGCGTCTCCCGGCTGCAGGGCTGAGTCTCCCCAACTGATAAACACTCCCTCAGCTATCTGTGGCCGCAGCCCCAGGGGACTGAATGGAAAAATGTAGAGACAGCACTTGGGTTACAGCTGCAGAGTTACCCAGACAATGTTATAGTAATATCATGTAGCAACTGTCATTTCAATAAACTCATTAAAACTTGAGAACGGCTGTTCCAGTTGTTTCAAGTCTAGTAAATGGCTCATAAATGTCTGTTTCTTTCTATAAACACTCACTGTCCCTCGGCCAGACCTGATCGAGGGACACTTAACCAAAAGAGGTTCTCCTCTTTGTTTTTACATAGAAGCAGCAGAGAGACAGTAAAGTCAACTAATGGAGAACAATATAAAATGAGGCTCAGACCTCATACGGTCAATGTCACAGAGACACATATGTTTAAACATGCGCACAAAAACACGAGTTTCCAGAACAATAAGTCCTGCAAGTGTTTTCCACGATTATCAGAACAAGTGGTCACTACAGAGCATGTGACAGACATTCAGCTTCAGGTTTTAAGCATCAACCTTCCAGCTGCAAGAATAATTACATAACTTAAGCCAATGTCACTGCAGATGTACTAAATCTTTAGCCAAACTGTCAAAAAGCAGCCTAATGATGCAAATGGACTCACTATTAATTTAATGATTTCATGGTTGATCTTAATTTTTGTTTTGCACACAATTAATTATACTCCCTTTATAAAATAATAACAAAGTTGTAATATTTTTATAAAAATAATAACAACCTAATGTCAAGGCAAACAATATGTACAATCTGTTGGATGGAGTGACACACGTCTTTAACTGCAACACAGGGATTCTGGTCTGAGCTGCGGACCATAAGATCACCTAAGCCTGATGTTTGGTTTGAGGCGGTTACATTTTCCAACCCTTCTGAGAAGTTACCTGAACAGATCGTACAATAATCTGCCCTGCCCTGAAACTACAAGGCAAATAATTATTTTGTGTTCAAGTGTTTGACAGGAAAAATTAGTAACAATCACTAAGAGAGCAGGTGTTTTTTCCTCCCTCTCGCACCCACCCATCACCCAACCCGCCCGCAGCAGAAAGGTTTGTGTACAAGCCTTGTATTGATTTTGAAACCATTTGACGAAGGATAAATAAGGCTGGAGAGGAGGGAAGCCTTAGCTATAAGCTTTTTGATCAATCAACATGTCACAGCTGGAATTAAATTCAATTCTTATTTATCAAAATCTCCTGGCCTGGTTTAAATGCTATGCACCAATGCTTTGCAGGGGCCCTTACATCACTCTGAGCCACAGGCATCACTGTCATCAGCATAGATTTCATGACTGAAATACTTTAGAGTGAAATCTTTATCCTGCAAGGACCACGGACTCATCTAAATGCATGAATTCATGGTATTTTGTTGTATATAATTAAGACTATTAGTTGCAGAGAATCATTGATGTGCTGTAGCGAAAAATATGTTTGGATGTAAAAAGTAACATATAAAGCTTTTTTGTCTTAATATGGAAAGGGGAAAAAACAAAATTACCAGGTTATAATACCATCCTCCCAAAGATAAGGATCAACAGTCAGTATATGTAAGGTTCTAATGCAGAACATTTGTCTATTTTGCCTCAGATCTCCATTGTGTATTCTCTTTAAATCAAACGCCTTCTGAATAAATATGTAATTCAGAAACTGATAGTTTAAAACAATTGTAGCTGTTGGAAAACAGAAGCCATTCTGCGCTTTACTGATAAATCTACCGTTGGTGTCCACATATACAGTACTAGGCTGATACATTTGATTCTCTGTAGATTCTCCACAAAGCCTGTAATTTTAGAAAACATATGTTCATAAAACAGCAAATACAGGTCAGGATCCAACCTGTCATTTCCCAACAATAGACCCTGATGAACATCAACACCCAGAGCACCTTCACTCAAACAGGCCTGATTGTGAAGCCCTTTTTTCTGTCATCTAAACAAAAAGTCAGATAAAACCTGTCTCTGCTCGTGATCTTTCTCAGTGAAAAAAAAGGGGGGGCAGAGTGGGTTAGAGTCCAACACCTTCCACAGGTCAGACCTATGACTTTACATGATTAGAATAAAGGACAGAGCAGGACGTTAATGTCTGAGTAACAAGGTCAAAGGAACAAGACAATCAAAATCCAGAATAGTCATATTGTTATGACAATGTGAGCTGAAGCACATTGGGAATTTAAGTCAAGCATTACAATTTAAAATGAAAAATGATAACATTAGCCTTGTTAGCATAACAAACACAGATTGTTTGGGTTACATAGACGACAATAAAGCCAGGTTAATTCAAACACTGCTCTGATTATAATAGTAGGTTAGAGCTGAATGTTCATAGAGGACAGTCATGTTCCTCATTAGTGGTTTCAAGTATTGTATGTTATAAGAATGATTTATGCATGCTGACGTGATTTTCATCATTTTATCAGACACTCTAATCCTAATGTTGATGATAATGATTATAAGGTAAGAAAACAAACTAAAGAGGCACATCTTAAGTTTTGGTTCTCTGTTACAGTCGTTTTGAAGTGTTGTCCTTAGCCAGAAAAAACAACCAAGTAAATTTGTCTGCTTCACTCGCCAACTAGTTCTGGTGCACATTTGTTTTAACAAGACTTTCTTAATAAATTTATGGGTGGTGGCGACATTTCCATGTAACGCTGTAGGTCGAGGACGTAAAAAAACGAAGAAATTCCTGTATTTGTAATTTCCCGTGTTGACATGAGGGGTCACTAGCTACTGTATGTATGAAATGACAGACTGGTTTCACTGGAGTGTGAACTGAAGACAGAAGAATATTACGGTAGAGAGAGATATTAACTTGATATTTCAGATTAAATAATCAGCATGGAAATATTTATTTTAAATTCATCCGTTCAGTTAATACAGCCCTGTGGCTATGTTGTTAAGAGAATCATTTAAAAGTGGGAATTTCTGTGATATACCTTTATTACACCACTGAAAATCACTGATTAATCTTATCCTCCTACATGTGAATAATCAATCTGAGCTGCTTGACAATTACCAGCTCAAAATGCAATAAGTGCTGGCTGTTTTGACAGCTTAGCTTAAGGATTAAACCTGCCTTAATAGGATCATTTTTTCTCACAAAAGGTAGCCCTTCAAAGCAGAGTAATCAATTATTATGAATTATACATGCATCGAATTAAGTGCTTTATATCATTAATATGTCTCATTAGTTTGCACTGAGTGCAGGAGATTTTTCCCCTCTGTGACTCCTTGATCAAAAGAAGGATTGGGGGGAGGGGGGAGTTGGATGAGGGAGAATAACAGTATTTGCATTGAGCAAAGGCACCATTGTGTCAATGTCAAATGGAGTGTTTGTAATGTCTCTCCGGCTCCTTTCCTCTCTGCGCTGCTGGAAAACATGGGCTTTATTCATTTCAAATATTCCCAGTGATGCATTAGTGTCAGGATGTGTCGGTTCCATTTCTCAGAGACGAGCAGAAGCCTGACAGTCTGGGTGCGTGTGTAAATACAACAGAAAACACTTAACTATGAGATCATCTACACAGGGTTATTAATCTTGCTTTTTAAGGCCCTGTGCGGCCTTCTGTTGCTATTTTCAGACCCATGTTGTAAAAAAAAAAAAAAAGATCCATTAAGAAGATGGACGTATTTTGGGGATATTTCAAAAACAAAGGAAGCGCACAAGTTGTGATTGTTTGGGCAGTTGGTTCAGAGAACGTTGATATAAGGCCTTACCGACACACGACTCGGCTGCCAATGCTGCTGTAAATCTTCACATGTTGGATGTTTTCTTTTAGTGCATGGGCTGAAACTCACCTCAGGCTTATTATATAGCATTTTATTCACCGTCATGTGCCTCACAGAGAAATCGTTTCCTATTTATTCAAGACATCTAAAAAAATCCCTATAAGAGCAACTAAGCATGAACTGCAATGCATTAAATGTTGAAAAATGAATCTGCCTGTCTGACGTTACAGGTTGCTCAAAAAGATCATCAGCAATCATGTTTTCCTGAATGTATTCAAAACAATACATTGAGAAAAAGTCACTGATATTTAACATTTTATATATATATATATAAAACACACATTATCCATTTTCTACTCCAAATTGTTGGCCTTTCAGAAGTCAAGGACGATCGACTTCTTTGCAAAGGGACACCAACCTTTGTATCAACCAAGGTTTACTTCAATTAACTTGAACTAAATAAGTAATGGGTGGAAAGGCTACTTAGAGGTTTTATTCTTAAGACATGAAACCCATTAATTATCCCCATCAGTGTGAGACGGAGAAGGTCCATCAAAAGAGAGTAAAACTTTTGATCACTTCAAAAAATTCTAAATGTCAGGTAAACGCAACAAAAGGCACATGAGAACAAATTGCAAATAACTGATCAGTTTCTGTACTAACTGTTCACATGTGGCAGCTTCTGAAAGGAAAATACAACAAACAACATATAAACAAACGAAAGACAATAACGTGGGCCCTGAAATTACTCTTCTTTGTTTTTCGAATGTCCAAAGAGGCAGGTGAAGTCTGCCCTTATTACCAATGTCAGAGATTCGATTAAAGCACGAGGAAGGCAAATGATCCCAATGAACTAATGATTAATCCAGTAGGTCTATTTACTAATGTACCAGAATGCATTAGAGGCATAAGTTAATGGGGACAGGACATCAATTCAAATACAAATGAACCACATTTGCATTGGACGCTTATTGACTGGTGTAACAAAACGAATTACAAAAGGTAATCTACTTATAAACCTTAGAGACAAATGAAACATGATTCCGTGCATATCTAGGATTTAACCTGAACCCACTCTTGCCTCCAGAAATGATGGCATCAATACCTACAGATTAAACAATTGGCTGTCAGAATAAACATCATAATCTGTACAGATTACAGATCAGGCAACAAATAATTAATCTCATTGCCTATCAGTACATACAGAAAATTCATTTTAAATAAACAGCACAACTAAGTTAAATTAAGGGGTCTTTATATGATCAAAAATATATTCTAGTAAAGTTAGATAATTTTAGAGAGCTTTTTGTGATGTATTGTTGTCACTTCTGTTGAGGTATTTTTCACATACACACACAGATTTCAC
Organism: Cynoglossus semilaevis; assembly: GCF_000523025.1. Lineage (NCBI taxonomy): Eukaryota > Metazoa > Chordata > Actinopteri > Pleuronectiformes > Cynoglossidae > Cynoglossus > Cynoglossus semilaevis. The sequence goes on along the minus strand of NC_024311.1, from coordinate 11,018,028 downwards.
AAGCGGGGGGGTCAGCAAACCTACAAAAAGCGACATGGTTATGACACTTCTAAAATGACTTCAGGCAACAGCAGAACCTTCCCAGGGGGTGGGTAAAAAAATAAAAATACTGGTCTTATGCTTGGTGGATGAAAGGACTGGGCCTAATCCCGGCTTTGTTGTCATACATAAATGAACATGAAAGCCCACTCTCGTGAATTGCTTCTCTCTGGGCCCATGGGCATGGAGCTGGACCCAGATCAAGTTTTATTAGTAATGCTGCACTCCTAACTACGGACTTGAATTACTGAAGAATATTCCAGAGTTTGAAGGAAATCTATCCATCCTCTCTTCCCAGCGGTAATGACACTTTTGCCAGCTTGTCTAATACCATCTAGTAAGTGATTTTTCGTTAGGGGAGGAGGGGGTTTAAAAAGAGAAAAAGCAGCAGTTCTATTTGATGTTTCGATCTGAGATTGATCTCAGAGAAAAGACTCACATTCTGAAAGTAGGATTATTGGCTTCACCAGCTCTCCTCAGATGTCAAAGATCTTTGAACAGCCTTGTAAAGTGCACTTCTTCCAGGCTGCTAGTGAACTGCTTATGAACTCAGCAAAAAAAGCACCTGTTTCCATATTAATGAGGAACTGTGGACTTGACATGGGTCCACTTCCCACACATACCTGTTTCCCTGAGAATTTCGATGGTTTTTCCTGGAAACCGTGGAAGGTTTTTCTCTGCATCAATTTGTGGGAGTAAACTTCATCAGCTGCAGAACACCGCACTGTGCAGAAAAACAAAAACAAATTTTGTTAAAATACACATCACACTATATAATATTGCGTAGGACAAAATGAAACATCTGAACATTACTTATCTAATTGGTCTCAACTGAACAGTCAAATTAAACTGCAGAACAGGTAAAGAGGCATAAACAGTACTACTGACAGGTAAATTCTCTCGTGAAATTGTAGCATTAATTCTCTTTAAGATTGGAAAAAAACTAAAAAATAAAAATCTGTTTGCATTTGTTTAACTGATAACTATAAAAATATATATTTATTTTATTTTTATTTTTTTGCAGGACTACAAACTCTTATTGATTATTTAAAAAACCTACTTAGATTCAATAAATTGCAAAGGTGCATTCTTTTGTATTGCAGAGTAGATGTGATGCTAGTAATATGTTAGCTTGTGTATGTTTGCAGTGTTTGAAGTAAGTGGGAGCGGGGGGGGGGGGGTGAGGGGGGTGGCAGCATCGCTGAACTGTAATTGATAATGTAAAGGCAGATGGGGGTCTCCAGGGAGACAGAAAGAATCCAAGCAGATGGCCAAATTGCCATTTATTTATGTGGAGCAGAGGACCCGGCCCTCTGGTCCACATGGTATGATGGATCATTATAGCTCTCAGTGCATAAACACCAATATGCTTTTAAATCTGGACAGCAAAGTTGAAGACAGCCAACAAGCAAATGTGCCATATTTCAGAGGTGCTGTCAGGAGCATGGGGTGAAGGGAGGGGTTACGGTAAACAACCTACGCTACAATGAATCTAATTAAAGACCATACGCTCACGAGCTCCCAGTGCCTGCCTCCGCTGCCTCAACACTGCAAAAATGCAAAGTGGAGGTTTGTGTCTGACAAGTCTCTGCTCTGCAAAAATACAAAGAGTACAGAATGCTGGTGTAAAAAGGAGCTGACAGTAGCAACAAATGTGCATATGTATGTGTATTTTTTTTGCGACACGCATCTTGATCAGGAGTCAAATGAAGCATCCATCAATCTCTCTCTCTCTCTACTCATCTCACTCTCTCAACACAACAGTGTGTTAACAGGATACACTGCCATTCTCTTCAATCAGACACAGACAGATTGCTTAATATGGTTGAGGCTCGTTTGATCCCACCCTGTCCTTGGGTTAACTCTATTAATGTCACCCTGCACCACCCATTTCATATTTACCAGGACTCTTTCATCTCACCATGCAGTAATGGGCCTCCTAATGTGAGGGCAGTGATGTGAAGGCCATCCATCCCACTGAAATTACACAGCATACTCTCACTACTTCTCATAAGAACACTTCAATACTAACCAGTTTTTCTGTCTTCGCTCTTGTAGCTTTAAGCAACGGATCTAAATTATTGAACAAATTTGTCAAACTTTGATAAAAAAAGAAAATTGTGTTAACGGATCAGCAAAAATCACGAAAACTATATTGCTGGCGGTGGATGAATGATTGTGCTTTCAATAAAAGGCTGTAAATAAGGTTATCACTTCAGGTAATGAACGTTGCTTCTCTAAAAACCGCCTTATGCTGATACAAAATAGAAATGCTCAAAGCTCTTTCACCTAGAGTCATTAAAAAAACAAGGGTTTTTTTTTTAATTTTTTATACCAGCCTACTTTGATTACAACTTTTATAACACACAAAAACAGGAAGCTGACATTTGGTCAGTGATGAACATCTGAGGGACCTTTGAAAAACAAGACTGCCCAGAGAAGGAGCGTAAATGTGTCATTCAGCCAGGAATGCATCTCACCTCCCTGACAGGGCCTCCCATATTTTACATTCCAAAGTAACACCAGCGAATATTAATATTTGCTTTTCATTTAAAGCAGCACTATTGAGAACATAGGGAAAAGCCTCAGGCTGACAAATGGGACCTTTGGACAGGATATAATAGCAGGTTATATCAGCTAATAAAATAGAAGTTTATGCAGATATTTTTTTAAATGAAATAAAAATTATTGCAAGGGCAAAAGATCATATTATTAGCCCTTACTGAAGCAGCACACTGTGAAGATAAACACAGCACAGACTCCTACTGTAAGCCAGTGTTTACCTACAGGGTTATCTACTAATGGATGTGACCGTGTAGACAGTAAATATTTACTCCATGAGGAGATGCTTTGCAACCAAAAGGCTTTAATAAAAATCAACTGAATTAAAGAGCAAATATGTAACAGCTGTCTCACTTTGTATAAAGCAAAATGTCCAAATTGCTCCCCTAGGTGGTGCTATAAACACAGGTTAAGTTTGAGTGAAACTGAACAATATTGTTTATAATTAATGTAAACGTGCTCAGTGTATAATCACTGTAACAGACACACATTAATCACTACAGAACCAAGTCTATTTAGTCCTAACACACAGGTCAAGACAAACACAAAGCATCACAAATATACACCTCAGCATTTTGAATTGTACACCACATTGTACTGACTTCTAAAACTGTGCATACACAGCAGACAAAAAGCTAAATTGATGTTTTAGATGTTTAATTTATTGAATTCTCTCCTCTGTTCCTCTACCTCACCTCTGCGTTTTGTTTTGAGTACCATTTAAAGTGTATTACTGCAACCTACCACAATTGTGTTCCATCGGTAAACATATTTAACATTTTAAAGCCCCAACCACTTTGACAGCTTAGCTAGAGATGAAAAACTCAGCTTCACTTAATGTGGCCTAATAAAAATGATTCAACTGTTGTATGACTTTAAGGGTTTGTATGGCGGGAATAGCTTCACGTTCTAAAAAAGAGCACTTTACTATCCATGTGAGTGATTTAAAGTTTGGAGAAAGTGATCAAAATTAAAATCTTCTCTAAATTGACCTGATGTATGTGGACAAAAACTAATTATTAATTATTTTAACAATTACCACATGCATTTCACATTACAGCACAGTAATAAGAAAAACTGCAACCCCCTAAAAGAAAATACTCATCACAATTATGACTGGTTAAAAAACTTATACCAAGCTGTCACAGCTGCTGCCTATCAACGGTTAAAATCTGCAGTGCTGAACAGATATGCACTAAATGCATGATTTCTCCTAAGTAACATCAGACAGGAACCCATGTGATGAGGCCACGGAAAACTAGGTCATTTGTTTGAAATACTGGGCAATTTTCCGTCAATCAAAAATCCTTCTTTACCACATGCACTAAGAATTCCCAGAGGGACACTCATTCCATACATGAAACAAAAGAGAAGTGGGTAAATGGACGAAAAACGAGGGCCATGTTTCAAATTTAGGAGAGCACTCGTTGCACACATCAAAGAGAAATGGATGATTTTACTAAAATGGTGTCAGTCTCTGCACTCAATTTTGGTAATAACTTGCCCCAGAAAAGGAAGAAAGAATCTGGAAGCAATTTGTGACAGAACAGCCAACTTCTCTTTTTCCTCTAACAAAAGTTATTATAACTATTGACCTTTCCAGTGCTTGAATGGCATTTCCAAGCATCCAGCGATGCCACTGCCGTTCTCGAACGGAACTTTTTAATTCTGTGCGTCAGTGTTGTTTTAGGCCTTCTCTCCAGGGGAAGGCACTTAAACTATTACTGTACGCCCACTCTTACCATACCATTGGAACAGAAAGCCTTTTTACTATTCCTGTCAAAAGAAGCTGAGCAAAAAAATATGTTTGTGGTAGCTTTTTTTTTTTTTAATTTGCGGGTAGAAGGTTTGCATTAATTGTAGGCAAGTGTTAATAAAACTATAGATCTTCTTTGTTCCTACCTGTTTAATGACTTATTTAAATTAGATGATTTAATAAACAATTAAAATCGATGAATAACTAAAAATAAATAAACTTGACATTGACCCACCATAGCTGTACATTTATTTAAAGCATATTTGTATATTAAAAAGATTAATATAAATACTTCTTATGTTAAAATTATATTATTATTAATAATAAACAAACTCAAATTATAACTTCACAGAGAAATACAAAAGCTAACAAATTTATTTTTCAGAAACTACTAAGGAATTGTTTAATTTCATTTATTATTTATGTATTTGTCTGTATGTGTATGCGTTATGGCTAACCTGCTATCACCAACTTCTAACTGTTTGAAGTGATGGGACCTGAAGGGCACACAAGCCTCTCAGATGAAAAATACATCAATTGTGTTGTGGAGTGACCTAATAGATATCTTTAATGTGTGATATGAACATGGTGTAAACAGCAACAGCAGCAGAACTCCACCGTTCTCCTCTTTCACCAACCCAATGACCTCTCTTCCTTTAACACTGCTGCTCCCTGGTGGTGTATTCTGTTTCTCATTGGTACAATAATAAAAAAGCCGTTCTTTTGCTATTTTGAAATGATAAAAAAGTCAAATTATTCTCATTGAATGAAATAAAAGTCTTATAATGTTGCTTAATTAGGGGGGAAATACTTATTTTAAATGTTACCAATTAAAACAGTGCTTCATCAGTTTAGGTTGAACATTTGGCTGAAAGTGGCAGAACTGGCGATTTTTACAAAATAATCCATACACTTTAATCTGCCTGTCCTGCCATCCTACGGCCTTCATCCGAGCCCCTGTCTCTCACTAAAGCAATCAGGTAAATCCCACATTAACTCCTGGGAAACAGCCCATTAATATTTCACTTGTTTCCAGGCCTGTTTGTGCCATACATCAATGCCCAGCCACTCCTTTCACAGCCATACATTAGAACTATTCTCAAAATACTTCATTGTCAGCCTGTGGCAGCCTCATTACTTATTAAGATAAGCGAAAAGATGTGCAGGAGCAGTGTGTGGCTTAGCTTGCTTTTCAAGCTCCTTTTTTCAGTTTCCTTCATTCCTCCTTCCTCCAACTTCTTTGTACTAATTTGTGTGCAAACATTGTCACAGAAGCTTTAGGAAGTAACTTGGCTTCAAATAGGAAAAACTAAAAAAAACATCTGAGAATAATGCTGTATGATGAAGTGTGTGCATTAAAAACCACAGAACAAAGTAACTTCGTAGAGACGGTTGTATCATGGTTGGTGGGATTGTTCCAACTTTACTACATTTTGGCCTTGTGGTCATTTGAATTGAAACTTCCAACTTGGAACATGGGAATTATGTTCTAGTACAAGTGGAAAGAAGAAATAATATGAACCCAAATGGAATTGTATTGTATTTGTGGTCTGAAACAAAATGAAATTGACTTGAGGCAGAGCTGCATTTAAGATGCTGAGATGTGTTGTTGCTGTGACCACGGAGACTGGGGTAAAATGTGTCCACAATGGCAATTGAAGGGTAGAAGAAGAAATCATGGAAAAAGTGAGAGGATAGGGAACTGTAAATAAGTGCAAGACATATCTTTAAAATAATTAAAAATAAAAAAGTGTCCCAGTTTTCCTGCAAGAAAAAAAGTTGACACAATTAGAGAATGCAAAATCTGAGATAAGGTTTGATTATAAATATTATTTTAATTTACTCACAGACAATAAACAATACAAATAATAAGAGGATTGGGATGAAAGTTTTCTTTTTTCCCCCTATCAACCACTAATGGTTATATTAAAAAAATACAACATAATTGTTCATTCTTGACATCTATAAAAACAAGGATAGTTGTTGGCTTAAGCTCAGAAACCATAACTGGAAGACTATTAAATGGAAACCAGGCAAAACGGTGACAACTGCCCAGGTAATGTTCTGAAATTAAACTCCAGAAGGTCAACTGTGGGTTGGGAGGAAACTGCGTCTGGCATTCATTTCCTATACTGGCAAAAAAGGTCCAATACTAGTGGGGAAAAGTAGCTCCTACTTGCTGCCCAGTGCCTACAGTTGCACACAGTCTGGTTTAAAGAGATGATTTGATTGATCGGTTGAAATTCTGCTTCAGGTTTCTGCTCAGTTTGTGAACATGTACTGTAGCCCTGACCATCGACGAGTCGTGGTGCTGCAGGTACAGCCCATTTAAAGTACAGCTAATACACATTTGACGTTGAAAGTTCAACGGGTCCTTGCTGTGGAAGTGCAGGTGTGAGTATTAACACCTATTATGGTTTAGCTCCATTTAAGTGGCCCACAGCAATCTGCTAGAAAACGTAATGGTTGACCGTGGACCCTAGGTGTCTGGTCATCATTAATGTGATTGGTTGCACCTGTGCTGCTCAATGCTGCAGTACACTGAGGTTACCACTATGTCTTTGTTTGTGGAACACAGTCAGTGTTTGGTGGAAAAGTGTAACTTGGTTCTGTAGGCAATCATTTTGCTATCACTAATTTTATTGGTATGGTGGGGGAAAAAACAAAAATATACTGTGCTTCTTTCTCCTTTCCAAAGGGAAACCAAGATGGTCGTTGTCACTGTGCAACATACTACCTGGGTGCAGGAAGCACTAACTTGTTTTAATGCAAGTTTGTTTTTTAACTCTAATACACTGCCCTTATGAGAAAGTAAAGTATAATTCACTAAACTCCACAGACGCTACTTTTTTCCCCACAAACTTTAATAAAGGCAAAGCTCGTTCACCACAGCTGTTCTGATTGATGACGGGGACGAGGCCATATTTATCAAAGCACTCCCACAGCGGGTACTTTCATGTACCTTTTTAATGGTTAACAAAAAGCTGCTCCAGGGGCCATGCAGGTACAGTACAGGGAGCATCATCTGTTCCCAAGCAGATTATATACAATGTGCCTTTAAGATGAGGCTATTAGTCATCACAGGGCAGGTGGCAGGGCCAGGAACGTGAGGACTTACTGTGAAATGGTGAAAAATGGAGCAGCATTTCACTGGTCATGCATCACCTAGGATTCACCCTCACACACTCATCTGTCTCAAGATGACTAGGTTCATAGTTACTGCAGAACATCGTTTTGGTAGTTGGTGGTTTGGTGGTTATTAGGTAGAAAATAAACATTTTTTTTCATGCACAAAAAATGTAACTTATTATATCAAGATTACAGAGTAGAGTGTAATACCATAGTATCTTGCAGTGGTTCACAGACTGCAAGATACTGTGGTATTTACACAATATTCAGAGCAACAATTCAACAATTTCCCCAGGTGGTGATCAATAAAGTTCAATCCAATCTAGGCTAATAAAAAGTTCTTGCAAAGTAATACAAATGCAATACTGTATGCTGTGTTTTTCCTGAAATCCTTAAACATCAAAGTGTGAGTAATTACTTTTTATAGTGTACTGTAGCTCTTGTTTTTCACTCACACAAACAAATACATTCAGGTATGCACAAAATCCAGCAAAGTCTTTGGAAAGACTAAGTCAGGATAGACTAAAAACTACAAAGTCAAATCAACAGGTACATGCTTGACCGTGTGTGTGTGTGTGTGTTGCTGTATAGCTATAAGAGAGTTGTGCAGGGACGTCCCCGTGGTTCAGAGTGTGGCTCCCCCGACAGCCTGGGGTGTCACATCCATCTATGTCTTTTTGCCAAATTTGATTTTAAATATTTATCACACCATACATCTTGGCTGAAACAAATTGCCGGCAAAGTGCTATTGTCGGTGAAACATGTAGTAAGAAGGATGGAGGTTTTAGAGGCAACATCAATGTTTCATTTGGTAAAATATATGACTTTGAAGTATATGTGCAACTACAGCACTTTTCAAAAATAGATGCATTGTGCAAAAAGTGAAACTTTATCTGTGGCTATGGAAGAATGTTAGAAGCAAAGAATGTTTTACTGTGCTGTGTTTAAAATCCACTGCAGAGCTTTTAATAAATATCACTGTTGATGATGGTTTAATATGAATAGGACATTTAAAACTTGGCTAGTTTTGTATTTGAATCCAACAAACACATCATTAGCCTTTGTACATTGACCAAGAGAAACACAGTGTGACCGCTGTGTTCAGCCTAAAGCACAGTATTGCATGAGAACAATGCAATAGTCTATATTGCAGAGGCAGATGAGAAATGCTTGTTCACTTCCACAGTTCCACTCTGTTGAAGGACACCGATATATTGGACCTATTGTTTCCACTGTAGAAGTAACACTGGGCCAAATACAAAATAACGGTGGCTTTCCAGCAAACAGAGGATGATGTACAACTCACCCGGGGACAGGAAAACCACACCAGCATAACATTCTTCAGCACCTCTGCTGGATGATGCCAAAAAGCAGCAGCAGAGCCAGGTGACTCAAATATTGCTTCATTTTGTTCCACTGCTTCGCTCAAGGGAAGGTAGTGCTGCCACAGATTTGATTTACTGCACTGGTTTATCAACATCACACATTCTTGTTACCTTCTATATGATAGAAAACTGTAATACTGTACCTAGGGTAAAGTATGTCCATCCACCTAATAGGTGACACAGTAAAAACCCATACACCAGCCCCAGATGAAGAACTGTACCGCTGAAGGACATGGAGATATAAACGATGAGTGGAGTTATTTTAAAAGAAACAATAAGTTGTTAAATTAACCAACGGAATACCTCCCCTGAATCCTCGGGGCATCCATTGTTGCACACAGCCACAGAGAGAAAGAAGTAAAGATAATATACAACATCATTTAGTATAGTGCTCCAACAACATCTGGCTTTATTTACCTTCTTAATTGACTGATGACTACCGGGGCCCAGCTACACTGCGTTTAAATTTCTGACTGTCCCACCAATCCTTCTTGTGGCTGAGAGCTAATCTGCATTTGTCTGCATAATAAATAATTCTTTATTAATCTCCGTTTAGACGATAAATCACACGTCTGGGGTTTTAGGTGGGTTTTCCGCTTTCCCCTAAATTACCACATGATGGTGCTGTTGTCTTTCATGAAACAGAGTATGTCAGTTAAAATGGGCCGACTGTGTTGACGCTGTGTATTTTTGTCTACCAAAAATGGTAACGTCGTAAAACTTTTGATATTCTAAAGTATAATTGTAATACTTCCACTATCTAATTTAATAAAAAAAAACCTTAAAAATATTTTTCGCAATACTATTTTTTTCTAATTAACTGCTAGTTAGTTGTCTTTTATTTTAATTCCCAACGCTGACATATTTTTCAAGGCTTAAAGCCTTATGAAAGTCAGCATGACCAGGATACATGACATGTATTAATCTTCCCTGGCAACAGCCCCATGTCTTAGAGACTCCACTAGATGGCAGTAGTGCAGCACAGCTGCCGTACAGCCAGGGACTTTGTCCATGCCAGCACTATTCCCTTAAGCACGGACTAAAGAAATGCAGGTATTAATTACATATTCAGTAGGAACATATATTATTATGTGGTATAAAAAAGAAAACAGGAGCACACAACTGGTGCTGTGCAAGCAAACAAAGCCCAGCAACAACATTTACCAGTAGTAAAGGGCAAGGGGAAATGTATACTCATAAAAACCTTTTCACTATCCATAAATATGTATTACATCTGCAACTCCATTAGGCGAGGTGAAGTTTGGCCTTTGGGGTAGAAACCCGTGAACCTGCAAAGGTTTTACCTTTCTTTATCTTTACGCTTTTACCGATTACAGATATTCACCCCAGACGACGTGTAGCTGCAGACTAGAATCAAATACATACTTTTGTTCTGCAAGTGGGACAAGATTAAGGTTACTTTAATACATCTGGAACATGCCTTAAAAGTGGACCACGGTCTGCTGAATAGATTTATTCAAGTCAAATGTGGGGAGCTGGCATATGCAGATATCCTACATGTCCAAATGGAGAATTGCAGCTTCATTAAATTTGGCAATAAAATATTTGCAATACCTCATTGGCTTCTTATGGCCATAATGAAGAGAGTGACTGAATCCAAATGCAATGCATTAGGTTTAATTTGTTTGGTATTTCACAGATGATAATGCACTTGGAGTTGTGAGGAGACATTAAAAAACCAGGACATGGATGCGATCTTGCCTTGTGGTGAGCCTGGGTCACCACAGAACCACAGAGGCCTCTACTCTTTCCAGTAGGGATGATTTCAGAAGGCTTTTATGGAATTTCTAAAGGCATGAGCCCCGACCACATACTGGGAATGCCAATGGTAGATTTTACCATATTGCGTTTCAACATATAAGGTTACAGGATCTTAATTAGTGCAATTCCATTCCTTATAACTATCTGCAGCTGGCGTTAGTCCAGATACAGATAAGATGAGCGTGCTGACTAAGCAGGCCAGCCCAGGAGATGGCAGCGGAGTAAACAATGAAGCCGCTTGTCGGCCCAGTACGTGGCCCAGTAACGTGGCGAATACATTGACAAAATGCTATTGTAATGCTGATCTACAGATGACAACATTTGCTTATTACCCAACTGAAACTGCACACTATAAAGAAGAGGGATGAGGTGGGGGGGAGGGGGGGGATACAATATAAACTTTAATCTAACAAGCAGCTGATGAAGCACAAATGGAGACCAGAGATTGATTCTGACTAGAGCCGTGTCACAGTGAGTGTACTACTGTTAGAGAGAGCAAACAGCATCTTCAGAAACTGGTGAATCATGTTTATACTCAGTGTAAAGTGTAAAGATGTGGATGGAATCATTCATTTAATGTTTATTTCTTTGACATTTAGGCTCTCTTCTAACCAGCAAAGTCCTATTATTGGTTAATTTCACTAACATAACATTTTTTTAAAATAAAAACTAATAAGCACTGGAGCAGAAGAACGACTCTCTCGTTGAATGACATCCTTTAATTCTCAGAACCCTGCTCTAATCTATTCCTTACACACAAAGTAGCTAATCAATTACAACCCCCAGCTAATGTAGGAAGATGCCTTTCATACACAG
>NC_024311.1:10991995-11006516 GCF_000523025.1 Cynoglossus semilaevis | reverse complement strand
TAAGCATGACCCAGGCTGATGTTCCTGTGACCATTACATTTTCCATAAAGAGGGCGCACCAGGGTTCTGTGATTGTGTATGTGTGTGCACACAAGTCTGTGTGTGCGTGTTTGTATGGAGTCTAAGAGCCAGAGAGAGACAGTAAAAGAAAAACAATCAGAGGATAAGAGTCAGGGGGGGAGAGGAGGGGGGGCTGCAACAAAAAAGAAAATTAAATAAGATACAAAGGAAGAGAGAGCGACAGAGTGACTGGAGTCATAACAACAGCCATGCAACACACTGGTCACATGACTCTTTTCCATTTCAACAGACAATGCTTTTCTCTCTCTTCCTGTGTCGGAGTTTTTAATTGATCAGATCAAACTTTTCCGTCTTCCAACGTTCTTTTATTTACTGTACTAAATATCGCCTCATTAATTCCCCAGTTTACCGTTTTAAAAACGTCAACAGTGTTTTAGGTGAGAATGAAATTTTATTTTTATTTTTTTATTTGTGGTACGGCTCTACACATTAGTGGGTGCACAGCGCTCGGTCTACGCAGCCAAGAGAGCAGTTCAGTTTCTCCACCAGTTGAAAAAACTTTAAAAACAGATTACTTGTTCTTGAGGGAAATCTTTTAATTAGCTCAGTTCACATTTATGTAAAACAATAAAATGGTAGCAGCACGCTGAACTCACACAGCACGCTGTTGTACTACATGTACTTTCCTCTCTCTACTCCAACAGAGGAGTAATAGAAGTATCTGTTCTTTGTTTCACACACAATAATTACACACAAATTCCAGTGACAATGAAATAACAATCAAATAATAATGAAACAATGGTCAATTCAGGTATGAGACACGTACATCCACCTGCTGTTATTGATCTTTCTGCAAAAAATATGTTTTTTGGTCATATGACAGAGTGTTGCTGTATTACACTGGTTCTCAAATTTTATTGGTCATTTCCCACTTTGAACCAGGACTTGATTTTCAAGGCCCACCTGACCCCATCGGCCCAACAAGAATTGTAACAAATTAAATCAAATTTAAAATTCATTGAACTAATATGAAGTTTGTTGCCCCCCCACCTGTCATGTTCCTATTCCCCACCAATGGGGCCCGCCCCAGCACTGCTTTATTATGATTAATAAAGATTAATTCAGAGATAGTCTGTTAGTAGTCAGTGTTTGACAGCTCAAGTTGTATTTGAGGTGAATGTACACAAACGTTACAATAATGTAATAATGATTGTGGGTAGATTACATGAACTATCATATTGAAAATAAATCAAATATAGATGTGTATGTACTACTGAAAAAGGCAGTACAACCCACTATTTGTGCAGGGATCCTCTGTACAATTGTTAGCTCATATTTGGTGATAAAACTGAGTTAAAAATGCTCCTGGGAATAACATAAATCTTTCCATAGTACTTTGGCCACACTACAGTATCCAAATATCCTGCGTGTGTACTTTGTTCCTGTGATATATGTAATACAGGTACATGATACATGGCAGTGGCGTTCTTGAAATCCAGGGTCAAGTCTATGTGACCCCTGGGGAGGCGTTCCCACTGCACCACTGTGTCATGTTAACATCGTCCAGAGTGATGTCTGGTTAATTTGCTTCTCTATTCCAATAACCTCGCATATAAATAGTCACCACCGGCCTCGTGTGTTTTCACCTCTTCCACAGCCTCAGAGGAAATGAGGATTTAAATTTGTAATCATATTCTCCTTTTTGAGCTGCATCACGCGCCAAGACTGAAATGAGAAGACAATTAACCTGCACAGTGTAATGGACAATAGGAGCTGATAAAAATAGCTCAGAGGGAAAGAAAGCCAGGTTATATATTCCATTTCAGGTCTTGTTCAGGTTAATTTGATACTTGAATATAAATACAGAGCAGCGCATCCATAACAGATACATGGAAACACAGTAAAAATGGTTAGTTTTAGTTGAACTGATTTGTTTTAATTCAAATTACTGCCAAAGCTTAGCTAAAGCACATTAACAAAGACCACCCATATATTATTATTATTATTATTGTTGTTGTTGTTGTTGTTGTTGTTATCAACATGATTATAATATTAACACACACTGTAAGAATGATAGTTATCTGGTATTAGAGGTGGTATTTTTAAATTTAATTTAAAAAAAGCTGTTGTTGCGTGTCACACAGTCAGTAACACCTATACTGAGCACCAAATGTGCCAAATATGTTTTTTTTTTCACATCATAACGTGTCATGATTTCATTATTTTACTGTGCTTTTCTTTAACCTTAAAGTCATGTCTTTTTCTCAAATATTTGAATCTGATGAGATTCAAATGTTTCAACCCTATTTTGTTTTTTACCATTGGATACCAACGTGTCTAGAACAGCTAGGGTCATGAGTCATGTTTGGCAATTCCAGCCCTGATGGCTTCTGTGGAGTGGAAAAAAATGTCCACACATCAACACAAAAACGCAGCATTAAAACCTGCACAAACTCTTTTGATTTGTGAAAACCATCAATAACTGTGACACAGAAAAGTGAGTTGATGCATTATTTCCAGCAGAGTCTACATTTACAGCAGAGACGGGAACATGTGCTGCGTAGTACAAAGTAAAATACCATGAATAGTAAGTGGCTCAGAGGGACAGGAATTCAGGGTTATTAATAAGTAGAGGAGAAAGAACATTATGCTGTCAAGTCGCCTCATGAGCCAGCAAATTGAGCCTGCAAAACTAAAGCACCGCGGAGATAGACTATTACAATGACCACAACGGAACCAAAAAAAAAAAAAAAACATTAAACTCCAGAAAGATTTAAAATATATATATATATATGATTTTTGTTTTCTTGTTGGACAGGAGAATAAAGACGTATTTGAGCAACACCTTCAGGTGGGTTTATTATACAGACTGTACAGGACCATTACGGTGTTAATCTACCGTTAGAAGTTCTATCAAATCAAGGATCTCAGCTACTAATGCCCCTCCACTGCAAATGTTTACACCACTTCACTTTCATTTTATGTGATTTGATTTTTTCCTGGCCATTAGAGTACAAAACTCCTTAACTGCCTGCTGCACTGTTGAAGCGCTAATGGTTTCGCCAACATCAGCAAAAAAAATTCTTCTCTGCTGATGTTGGCAAAAAGAAGCTGAGGGGCCTTTGGTACGGTAGAAATTCAAATGTATTAAAATTCTCTCTGATCTGTTCATTCATTCATCTTCTGCTGCTAATCCTTTACAGGGTCACGCACGGGGCTGGATTCAATCCCAGCAGTCATCGGGAGGTGGCGGGGTACATCCCACAAACAGTTCTTCATGATCACACTTCAATATGATTTATTATATGTTGTTTTATTTTATTATTATGCACTGTGATACGTGCAACGTCGTCTTAATGGTCACGAACTGAACCAATGGCATCATCAGATTTTCAGAAATTAAAAGATAAAGAAGACTGCTTAGTTCACTGCTGCAGTGAAAACCTCTGGGGATCCTGTTTTGGTTTCTATAACTGACCTCCCTGAAGGACCTATCAGTGAACTGATGCACTGACCCGACTACTAGGAGGTCATGACCTGCCCCGTCACCTTTGCTGCGTAAAAATACGTTATGAATTTCATAAGAAAATAATTGGAAGCTAAATCTTTTAGCATAAAACCAGCCGATTGATATCACATTAAAACATCACTTCAATGTAATCCTACATCTTGAAATCTGCACAAACATACGATGAATGAAACAAACAGAAGTGTTTGTTTCAGGTGAGCTGATGAACCATGCTGCGAAAATCCACTGGAATTTATTTGTTATTGCCGCAGAACTCCTAAAGTGCAAGGCTATTAGGTTTCTAAATGGAGATAAGCAATTTCCAAAAGGAAGATCTAACTAATCAACAACTCTCTTTTCCAGCCCATCTGATATACAAATTGCGCCTAATGAAGCTTACGAAATCAATTACCTAGGTAATACTTTGCATGCAAGGGAAACCAAACACTGAATGCAGGATGCATACGTAAAGAGACATTACTCACTGCAGATGATTTTGCTCCATTTACATTAAATTAGCACAAGGAACAGTGAAACCGACTGCAGCGTACTCCATTACATTAAAGTAAAACCAGGCCAGAAGCAGAACCCACAACGAGTGACAACATATAAAATGGCAAACGCTGTAAAAATGATAAATGTTTTAACACCAAGTGGACAAACAAATAGCATCAACTGTGCATCTCGGAAAATTTGGGACACCAAATAATGCAGCGTAAAGTATTTGCATGACTCCTGAATGATGGATGATGGTCCTGCTCCCTGCTGATGAAAGTCTTTTCAAAATTAGTTGATAATTTAATAACATTTTCCATGTTCTGCTCCTTGAAGTACCTTGCAGTTGGTTTACTCTGTAGCAGAAAGCAATTTTAAAAAGGTTTTCAAGCGAGGAGTGGACAAATACCAAAACAAGTATCAGTATCTGGCTCGATACTGCATTCAAATACTCATACGACAAAATATCCTTGTAACTGCTTTTCACAACAAGCAGCTGCAGACCTGTCAGACATAGCTAAGTTTTCCCACTCATTGCCTTCGTTGCCCTCGGGTTGTTGACTTGAAGTGAATACCTTCAAGGTTTAATAGTGAAATAAATAAACAGTAATTTTTGTTGATACTTTTTGTTGTTTTCTTTATTGAAAATGTGCTCTGGGAGAAAAAGCTCCGCTCACTTTCTGTCTAGTTAGCTGGTAACTATTCAAAAGGTTCCATGTTATTTAGCTTTATTTGAGATATTTTATTTCATGTATGTTATTTTTTTTATCATTTGTCTCCTTAGTTCTGTTGGCGTATTGTCTAATGAGACAACAGTGACAACACTTTTTTCCATGAATTAGTTGCCTGTTAATGAGAGACCTATCAGTATTTACTCTTTGGTGATATCACCGTGGTCAAGCTGCATCTACGCACTGCTCTGTCACCTACAATATATAATACTTTCTTCCAGTTCATCACATGTTTACTAAAATCAAACCTAAGAAAGTACCAGTACTGTTACTCTGCAAATACACATGTGAAAATATTTCTACTCATATCAGTTGGTAAAAACATCATATTGAGACGTCCTTTGTTTTAGATCAAGGTTCTGAAGCGTAACTTATAAGAAGCTAAAAAAATAAATACAAATACAGACTGACAGTAAAAATAATATTTTTTTACTGCTCGCTCTGCATTCAAAACCCAGTGGTATTTCATCAACGGTATTTTACTTTTGGTGAAAAGTTATTTGACTGTTCATGAAACTTAAAAAAGCTGATTCACAGCTCTTTTGCGAAGTAACATGAGGGAAGAAATATTATTTTACTCTCAGAGCAGTGAGGCAGAAATCTAAATCACAAATCTGGCGTCATGAATTATTAAAGGCCGCTTCTCTCAGCCTTCTACAGGGAGGGAATTTCTAGCACAGTATAGTACAAGCTTCAGATCAAACCGAGCCGAAGGAAAAAAGCAGAAATGGGAGTTTTCATCAGAAGTGTTGCTCTGCACTTCCACAATAGAGCATCTAAAGGCAGATGAGATGTGAGAAACAGTTCTGTGAATCTGAGAGGAAACTGATATGAAGAGAAAGAAAACTCTCTGTCGGCCATGGTAACGCTGTGGTAACAATCATTGAGACGTTAACACAGGAAACGTCAAATAAACAAAAACCAAGAATAGCTTTTCTGCATCGTCAAACGATATCTGTTTAGCCACAGTCTGTCTGATCCTGATTAGGTTCTGTTTGAAGTCAGTAAAGAACCGTAGAACTTCATTATCTTCCATAACTTGTTAAGAGAGATAAAAGAGCCAGACCGCTGCCAATTTCCTCATTACAATAACCACGACAAGTGTATTTGTCCCTCTTGTCAAACTAATTAAATTGGCAAAGCAGAGTGATTATAGAACTGCACTGCTAAGCAGCGTTGGTGCCGTAACAGCTGTGGAAAATGTGACGAGATGTATGGTTAATTTAATATAAAATAAGTTTCTAATTGTTAAATTATGAGGAGAACTGTACGCCAACAACAGTGTATGGAACATGTAAAACCACAGGGCATCACTGTGACTCTGTTTTACACCTAATTTTAAAGCCACACTAAAGAAATAACAATCGACCTAAAGATAGCGTATAAAAGGTTGGGGATTGCATGAGGAAGTCAGAGGTGGCAAAAAAGTGCATGAGGGCGGTGTAGGGCGTATATAAGTAGACTGAGACAGGAAACTGCAGGATTGGAAGACGAAGGTCAGCGGCAATTAAAATAAAAGAAGAAACAGCAGAGTCATCTAAAAGTAGCAATATTTACAAAAACTTGAAACACAACATTGTGTACATTTCCTATTCTTTAGAGACTTCCACTATAAATGACTGACTTATCTTCAAATAGTTAAAAGAGAATGCTTCCATGTTTTTTTCTTTTCTTGATAAACATGTTGCCAGAGGAAAAAGATCACACCCAACACATGTCTAACTCCTTTAAAAATAAGATGAAACTGCTTTAGAAGAAGTGAGAAAAAGATACAGGAGTCAGTCACAGAGAGAAGAAGTCCATGTCTACTCAGAGATAGACTCCGCTGGTGGAGATTCTACTTTAGGGGAAATATTTCTCAATGTTTACTCCACTTCTAGGGTAAAAAAACAAACAAAAAAAAACAAGCTGATATAATTTTGTTTCAGCAGAATCTCTGCACTTGACCGAATATGTCTATAACATTCTCAGAGAAAAGTAGGCTGCTAAAATGCACTTAATTTGGCATGATAGATTGAGTCCATGCTTCAGTGACTGTAATTGAATGTGTGACCTATTTCCCCAGAAGAAAATTGTCTTGTGGGTTATTTGTCGCCATACATTTTAATGGAAAGCAATATAGTGACACTGAAGACATGTATTTTTAA
Source organism: Cynoglossus semilaevis (assembly GCF_000523025.1). NCBI lineage: Eukaryota > Metazoa > Chordata > Actinopteri > Pleuronectiformes > Cynoglossidae > Cynoglossus > Cynoglossus semilaevis. The sequence continues at coordinate 10,999,614 of NC_024311.1, read as the reverse complement.
CAAATTATTGACAATCTATTCCAATTTGCGGGCTGTTATTTTTGGGGATTTAAATGGAATCTCTCCTGAATAATATTAACATTTATTACAGGTGTATATATATATATATATATCAGAGTAGAAAGACAACAACACAGCACTAGGTGTTGATACCAATTTAATGGCTGGACACTGACAGATTCATTTTGTTCTTTTTCTTATACATATCTACTTCAGTATATGGCCACTACCACAAATTACTGAAATGAAATGATATTTATATTTAATTATTTTTATTTTAACTGTGATCTAAATGGAAGTAGAATCTCCTCATTTTAATGATCTGTCTAATTCATCATTAATGAACTTGACGTCGCACCATAAAAGACTGTTCCTCTGACAGAAGACACAGAAAAGGATAGGAGATTATGTCAAACATTTAGAGAAGCCAGAGAAAAGCCTTATTGTTAAGTGAAGCCCTGAGCCAGACTTGAGATTCCTCTGCAGCTGCTGCAGGAACAAAACAGTACCACTGAAGTCTCTTATCTTCAAAGCACCTTCAGATGTGAGGCCAACAGAATTTTTTGAATACAATTAGTTATACTGGATTAGGCACAGTTACACAGTATGTTTGTCTTGGCACACGGTGATGTTCATTTATATTCTGATATAATGTTAGGAGGGAAGTTTAACGGTAAGACAAACAAAAATAAAATAAAGTGCTGTGGGCTACAGTAGGTTGGACCTAATGTTTGCACACTTCAAACGTTGTCTGCAACTCATCACATGAACACTGGCTTCACTTTTCAACCTGCCAGACAAGTGTGTTTAGAGTGTGAGAGTCAAAGTGTTTACTAATGGCAGAGGTGAAGAAGACGGTGGAGGGGATGACAGCTCCATGAAGTGTACGACTGTCATGAAACAGCAAGGAAAAGATGTTATTTTGGTTTAACAGAGACAAGTTCGATGATTGAAAAGTCATTTGAAGACAAGCTGTGGCGGATTTGACTCAAGGATGAACCTTGACCTCAGTAGAAATGAAGGAGGTTAAAGAACTGCAGTTCAGGCTATGTATATAAATACTGTGTAAATACACTTAATTTATAATAAGTGATTATTCTATGTTGTGTTATTAAGGTTGAGGCTACATTGTGTGTAAAGTATTTTCTTTCTTTCTTTTTATTGCTGATAATACAGAGATTTTGTTGTTCTTTTAATGATATATCAAATATTTAAACAGTTCCAGTCAGTCAGTCTGGACAATCACTGATGTTTTAGATACAATTTCAGTCTTAATTTAAATGAAAGCAGTGGTGTTGCGTGACTGAATTTCACTCTTTTGGGATTTCTTTTATTTTGCCCTAAAATAGAGCAGACTATTGGCTGCACAGTTTGAACGTGGTGTTTTTTTAGATGTCTATATTAAGAAGAGAAACAAAAGAACATTTCTTATGAACAACGTGAATGAAAAGAATATATATATATATTTGTATTTTGTTGGTATCTGTAGATACTCCAGAGTGCAGTACTTGTATCAGACATGAAATATCGGTCTTTCTGGGAATTTTCCCACGTTAAGGTGACATTAAATGACTAAATGTAAAGTTGGTGCTGTTTGTGTTGAATCACTTGACTCCACTATTAAGTTTTAAAGAGAGACAGAAGTAAAGATACAAACTAGTTACCGTCACTAATGTTTATGACATCACAATAAAACACGTCGACTCCAGGGTGAAAATAAAACACCACAAAGCCAAGCAACCACCGGCGAAATGGAAGGCGTTAATTGCCTTTTTAGCTGTTACCTAAAAAAAAAAAAAAATCGAAAAAAAAAAAATCAGTGTTTCTTTTTTAAACCTAGTGAAAAAGGTTGTTGTCTCAAAAATCAGGAAGGTGAAAGGGAGACATCTGTTAACAGATTTAAAAAAGAAACTTCACCCCCGCTGTTCATGTGGTTGCCGGGTCTGAGCGTACATCTGTGGTTACACCTGACATTTATCCCCTGCTGATTCAGATCTAAATAATGAAACAAATAGTTAAAAGTATCATTGAAACTGTTCTTTATATGTTTTAATTAAACTACAATTGCGGAGCAGCAGCCATAAAATGTAAATTCATAATGACTGTGCGGGGCTTAATGTAAATGTAGTCTGTAATGACACAGTACTTGTGGAAGTAAAATGCAATTAGTATACATCAACCCGTGTGGCACAGCTGATGCCACCAGCTGTTGTATTTACATTTTTAATTATAAAGTTAAACAAAAATGAACGGCACATCACTAATTATGGAATAATTCTGTTTTCTGTGCATGTCTCATTTAGTCAAAGGGAGAATATATGTCCTGCACTGTAAAGTAAGCCACCATTCATCACTTAAAGTTCAAATGGCTCCCTCTCAGTGGAAACGATACCTGTAACACGCTAATGAGTTCCTAGACATTTCTGCGGTAATGAATGCTCCTAATCCCGTTATTTAATTGTTGCTGACTGTTGCTCTTTCCACTCAAATGAAGTCAAAATTAAAATTAGGTCAGTCTTGAAGAAAGTATCTCTAAAATATGGATGAAGTTTTCCTGCATAATTTGTACACGTTGCCAAAAAAGCCAACTTAACCTTGCAGTAGCTTACTGGATATTGTACTTTGGTGAAATGGATTGTTTACAAAATAGGTAAATGAAAAGCAGCGAATAAATACTAAAAGCGATCAGTCTTTCATCACTGATTAATGTAGGCAAGTGAGTGCAGAAGCAATTAAAAATAAAAGCAAAAAAATAAATAAAAACCAAAGTCTGTGACGGAGAAATATTCAACCTGAGTATATTTTACCAAGGTAAACAAATAAATGCACATTTTCAGAGATATTAATCTGAATATATCCTCTGAGTCACATTAGCCTTAAAACTGCTCACCAGGATTAATGGTACCTGTAGCTCTGTCCCACATAAGAACCAAATCCATCAGAGCTGAGGAGACAGCACCGTGTGGTGTTCTGTGTTATTTAAACACATTTGTTCCTTCACTGGACCATAAATAGTGAAGTATAATGTATTGTAATAAAGTATTGTATAGTATAGTACGGTACAGTACAGTATAGTACCGTACAGTATAGTACAGTACAGTGTAATATAGTATAGTACGGTACAGTATAGTAGAGTAATGTAAAGTATAGTACGGTACAGTATAGTGTAATATAGTATAGTACGGTACAGTACAGTATAGAGTAGTATAGTTTTAGAGTATATTATAATATATACAGTACAACAACCATCGTCCATGTGTTTGGTTATACAGTAGTAGTACTTATTTACTAGTAGTACTTCATTTTAGAAACAAATTAAATATGCAGTTTACAAATTCTAACACATTAACAGTTGACAACAATCAAGTCGACAAGAAACATTTCATAAAGGATTTTTTTAGACTTTTTTGTGTTGTTAATTGCTCAGAGCCACTTGATGGCGCTGCACCTGCTCAAACATACAGTTCAATCCAAATTACATTTTCCTCTCTGAAGGTTTTTGTTCAACAAATGTTGCTGCTGTTAAAACCAGCAACACTGTGGAATATTTACAGCTGCCCTTTGGGATGTGGCTGTGCAGGACAGCAGGAGCAGCAAACGGAAATAAAACATGATTTTCTATTCAGCTCTGATCTCGGCTTTTAAACAAAAAACAACCAAACAAAACAACATCTGATGTGGAATATTAAATCAATAACTTGAGGTATTTATTAACATGTTCTGGTCAGTAAAGTATAAAACATTTACAGCGGGAAAGTGCTCATTTGTTGAGAGAACGGTCACTAATGGAGCAGCAAACAGTCAAAATGAATAACATTTATTTTATTTCAAGATTGTGAAAATGTTTGCCTGTGGAGTTGCAGGGACTTTTCCACAGATGAGTGTGACTAATATAAACATCACCGTCTGATCTGGTCCTCAGTGAGGCAGCCTCACAGACAGGTAAACAAATCAATCAAAAAAAGAAAATACTGTGTCTAACAAAGCAGTCCAAACCAAAAGGACTTTGAGCTGAGTCACAGTCAGGTGACCTCACATTTTTTTTGTTTGGGAGAATTTAAATCAACAACTACATTTAGATCTGCCGCAGTGAACAAAGACGGCCTTTGTTCGACAGAGCGTTGCCTCGACTGGAGTGGTGTTTCAGAAAGTATAAAAGTGAATAAAACACCCACACAGCTCATGTACTGCAAACCTTTTATCCAGGTCTGTGCAGGAGACCACCGAACGAGAGAGAATTGAACTACCAGCTCAGGTTATTTATCAGTGTGGAAGCAAAAGAGAGAGTGAAAAAGGAAAAAATAATCACAATAAGGATCATAACAAAACACGGAGTTCAGATGAGAAAATGTTTCGGAATAGAATAGAAAGAGGGAGCTGTGTTACATTCCCTGATTATTGACATGTGTGGAGTGAGTCAAGAGAGACAAATATACAGTTAGAAAGTGCACTTAAGAAGAACCTGTTCTTTAAAAAGGCCTGTGAATACAATGGGGGAATACTGTATCTGTAGGCACAGAATAATACATTTAGATAGGTTAATAAATGTATGTCAATACAATTGTTTACTCTTTTCACTTCAACTTCAACATTAAGATTCTTTCTCCAGTTTCCATTCTAGCACTTCTTATTATTCTGCTCTCCGTCTCCTTCTGCTGCTCATGTATCACTGTTGTTTGGTGTTGTGCAGTTTATGGACCTGACACTGACCTGCCCAAAGACTGGAGATGAGTTCTGTCTGTTATACTGCAAATATACAGTACATGTGTATGTGTGTTATTTATTGTACCCTTTTATGAATGAAAACATAAAACTGACTCTGTCTTTTTCTGTTCTTACAGCATCTGGAAACCACTTTAAAAACCCTAACGATAAATAAGAATAATTTTGTTCTGACACATTCAAATTATAACAAGTCATGAAGCAAATACTGATCTGCTTTGTGAGTCTATATGAATAAAATCAATATATTATACAGTTGACATCAGTGACATCAGTGACCGTCTTCTGAGCTGCTCCAACCCCTCCCTCCAACTTTCACTTCTTACTGTCTTCTGTATTTTGAGTTGTTTTACTGCCACCTAGAGGATGTATTGACTACTTTAACATTTCACCCGAAGAAGTGAAGTTTCTCCCACTGTAAATACAGTTTAAGATGCTCTATTCAAATGACTGATAGACAGTACTAAATGTAATCACTTTTATATATGCAAATACTTTTACTGAAATTCCTTAAGACCCCTCCTTGATTGTCTGAATCAACTCTCCTGTCCATAACAGCAACACCATAAGATTTTATATCTCAGTGGGTTTCTTCTATTAGTGGGTAACTTCTATTAGTGGTAAAAAAAAAAAAAAAAAAACAAGTACCAAGAATGTCATGAGTGGTAGTCTATTTTTACTACAAATATTTACTATTTACTTCACACTTTATAAATATTCACTTCCTATACAACCTTTTCCGGAAGTTTCTGAACCTTCAAGCACTCTTGGTGTGTTGCCTTGGAGCACATTTGTTTTAAAATGATTTAAATATCGTGAATATTTTTGCAGTAACAAACCTGAGGGGAAAAACCTCAGGCTATGAATATGTGGATGTTAAGTTGAAGAAACACTTAAAAAAAAAAACAGACTTTAACCCCTGACGTAGGGCGACTTTAATTCGTTGTTGATGAAGATCAAGCACATCCTTGAGCAACACTTTTTTCCAAAACTTGTAGTTTTGAGCCATTACCAGACCCAGTAATGTGACTACAATAAAACCCTGCCCACCTTCATCTCTGCTATCTGAAAGTGCACACGTTGTGTCGAGGTCTGTCTTCGCTGCTAATTAATCGAAGGAGCAATTATCTGTGTGCAGCTGTTCGGCCAGATGCCACTGAACTCTGCTCTGAGGCTGTGTTGGAAAATCAAACATGACAAATATGAGACATGTCATCAAAAATCAAACATATGACTAATGATGAGACATGTATCTGACCTGCTACAAGGACTTAAAGATGTAGTTTTCATTTGCCAAGTATTTGTTAACGTTTGTTACTGTGAGCAGTAAACAGAAAATAAATGAATGTTATTATAGTATCTGTCACATTTATGTTTTGTAATTATTGTAAATGGATCATAATTTGCGGCTGATTAATGTGTAAATTGCATCTTCTGCTGTTACTGTTTGATGTGAAATTGATTTTATTATGCTGGAATGCAGGCGGAATAACAAACAGACCATTAAATGTGATTATTATGAATTTGACTGTAAACAAAAACACACTTTGTCTAGTCTAATTAATTTTTTTTCTTAATTATATTGAAAATGTTGTTCAGATTCTTAAATGTCAGCAAACTGTTTGAGTAAAACGGTCAAATTTGGTTGCTTTGTTGTTTTTTAGTTTGGTTATTTTTGACCTCTGAAGAGTGAAACCAAACTGTTGTACTTGGGTTCAGAATAACTCCGGTCCGTCTGAGTCTGTTTGTCACTGTTTCCTTGTTGATGTATCACAGTGACAACTGCAGTTACCCAAACTGTAATGTACTGCAATGCAGATGCCCTGCACAGAGGAGGGCCAGGAGGTAGCTCTGCATTTTCTTCTTCCTTTTTTTCTCGGGGTCTCAGCATTAACTGCATTATCCAGTCAGAATGCCTGGTCATCATTCCTGTTCTCTTTATCACCACAGTGTGCTTCGTTCTCAGCGCCCGACAACTTCATATACCCAGAAATCCATGACCTCATCACAGTGTTAACGTTGATTTAGCACACTGTGATTCCGTCTTCTGAAGACCACTTTGAGCTTTACTTTTGATGGCAGTGAAAATATAATGCGCTGAATTTGTAAGCTGTTTGCTGGCGGTCCAGTGTGACATGGAACACACCAATTATATTTGATGTAGCGTTTGATGGCGGTCCAGTGTGACATGGAACACACATTACGCAGCCCACGGTACAAAGTGACTACAAATCTTCATTTGCACTTGAAAACATGACAATGAATGTCTTCTCCAAGTGAAAGGCACAACAAGCCTGTGTTTTCTCTAATGTCTCCAGTCCACAACATTCATTCTCCTCTGGGAGGAACTGAGCGATTATCGGTTGTAATAATAGGAATAGAATTAATAACTGGTTCCTTTAATAAAGTGTGGCTGTCAACGGTGTCAGGCTGCGGCCATGTTTGTGATGGGTAGCATGTGTAAATCCCATTGAAAGGCATCATTAATCTTCTCATCTGGATGCCATGGGACATAAAATTAAAGAGTGGGAAATTACTTGTCACCCTCACAGCGGCGCACTGAAACATTTTAGATCGGGGTGTAATTGTTTTCCTGATTAGTTTAGCGTGGTTATATGTATTTATTTACATGTTCTGTTAACAAGGACGGCGTTTGTTGTGACCTACTTCCTCCCCCCATCTCCTCCTCCTCCCCCACTCCCACCAAGTTGAGGATGAAAAATCCCTTTGAGCTCTGGGAGCAGCCGCCGAGCTGCTTTCATTTTGCCGAAGAAAGGAACATTATTGTGGCTAATGCAAACACTTCAAATATACATTTGCAGCAGTGAAATTACATATTATTTTCTTTATGAGCAACCAAATGAGCGTGCACGGAGACACTAAATCTCACTCTGTTA
>NC_024311.1:10972105-10991964 GCF_000523025.1 Cynoglossus semilaevis | reverse complement strand
AACGTTTTCACACTCAGACCTGTATTTATAGGTCTGTACTATGAATATAAGTACAGTATGCAGTATCACTGTACTGCAGCAAATAACAACACAGCATCGGACTTTAACTATAGCAACTACTATATTTAACTATATTAGCTACCAGTGTGTATACACAATGACAGTATACATTGATAAATGATTAACTGATACATTCATTTATCAGTCACCCATCCAACATTTATGATCGATTTATTGTGATTAATCAATTAAACCCAAACCTGTTGTTTTTGACTCTAAGAGGAAACTGGACACAAGAAATCCCACATGGAAGAAACATTCAGACTCCATTCAGAGAAACCATGAATTACCTCCAGCTATCAAAGTGATTTTTGTACTGGATGTCAGGAGCAGATAGCAAATTGCCCAGTCCAGAAGATTAAATGTTATTCAATGTATTTATTAAATATAAGAGACTATGTCTGAAAAAAAAGGCTTTGGACATTCAGATCATCTGCATATACAGTGAATAAAAGTCTATGAAAACATTTTTCAGTGTATTATTTAAACTGCAGTTTCACTCCTTAAAATACGATTGGCCCATAGATCACACTTTTAATAGACATCTGTGTCCATTCTGAAAATAAGTGGTGAACTATGTGTATACTATAACAAATACAATGAAAGGGTTAAATTATACAAATGCACTCGTAGTTGCTGGAAGAACAGAGTGACATTCATTGAACTAATGGTGACAATGCTTTAACCAGACTCCTAAAACATTAGACCACTGAGTCAACATTAACATGGACTTTCTTTACTATAGACTTTTTGTAAAGACAACCAGACTCTAAGCTAAGCTCTGGTGGGCCACATAAACTGATAAGGTGAGTCTCATTTGGCCCGCAGGGCTTACAACTCGCTGTAATGGACAAACAGTTTTTGTTGTCAAGTAAAAAAAATGATATCTCTCATAACAAACTGGGGATGAAAAAATTCTGGATTAACTGATAAGGGGCTGCAAGGTGTAATTTATTAGAAAAGAAATGCAGTAAATATTTGTAACAGCACATGTCATATACACTATCGCCTCCTGCTGGTTTTCTTCATCCTTGTTATAGTCTATACAATGGATCTTCATTTACTATTGTTACATTTCTTTACGTTTCTTCAGCCTTTGTTGGAGTATGAATAAAAAACAAGTTTTGTTCAACCCTAGAGCAGATTGTGACATATTGTAGTCTCTCAAACACGCACACACACACACACACACACACACACACTGTGCTTCATGATGCAACCAGATCTAAGCACAGAAAGCTGAACCTGATCATTCAAATGTCCTGGGAATCTAATGATGTGCCAAGAAGGCTCAAGTTCACAAGCAACAACAAAAAAAAAATTCAAGGACGCAGGCCACCTGCTGCTGCTCGAACAAAACAGCAGCCAAACACGGCAGGTTACTGAGGCTGCTCCTCAGAAGCACTGATCAGCAGCCAGTGCAACATAAGCATTGATCCAGACAAAGCCAGTCCCTCTAACCATCAATTATTAATGGTAAATGACAATAATCACAAGGTTTTTAGGGTCGACTGGTTGGTCGGCCGTCCTTTCAGAGGCAGCCAGCTGTGCTGCAGGTGAAACGACTTTCCTTTTTTTTTTTTCTTGTTTTTGTTTCACTGTTTAGTTTACTTCAAAACAAAACAAAGGGGCTCAGTACCTGTGGCCTGCATCAGATGGCGCTGCTATCGAAACAATGCTAAATGTAGCACTCAACGTAGACTTACAAAACAACTTAGACTATGAAGCTAACACCTACATGTATGTTTAGATGTAAACAACTGACAGTTGTATTGTAGTCACACAACAAATATCACATTTACAGTGACTGGAACGATAGCTAATGAATTCAGCAGTCCTACAACAGATGGTTGGAATATTTCCGGATGACATTTTTTGATAACAGACCTAAACTATTAGCAGTAATTGTACACAATGTTTGCTAGCTGAGTTAGCTTCATCGGGTGTCAGAGAAGACTTAAACTGTTGAAAAAAAATAAAGAAATGGTTGACTTGGAGTGCAAACTGTTATGATGATGCATTATGTTTTTTCCCCCCAATGTGAACAATAATTCTATCAACCTGAAAATACGACTTCAATGAGATATGACTTCACTTCATGAACAACAGTTAAACTGGTCGACTTCAGCATACATGGCTTTATCTCTGCATTCACGGAAACCCTGTGTAAAAACAGAAACGTTATCCTGTCGGACAAACTGATGACAGACGAGATCGTAGCCTGTTGCGTGTCACACGTGTATGTTTGTTCCTGGCATACTGTCAGTTTTACATAGTAAACACGAGTGAATGGGGGGAGGAAGTTGCACCTGCCCCTTTGTTCTCTCCCCTGATGGGGAGCTTTGTGTTTGTCCCAAAGCATGGTGGAGTACAGTGACACATTTCACTCCGTACACCACAAAGCTAGTGAAATGAGACATTAAGCAGCAGGCTTAGCTATCAAGGAGCATTTTAACAGAACAATCCTGCCTACACACACACACACACACACACACAGAGAGAGAGAGAGAGAGATACATCTGAAAGAAAAGAAATAAATTGGGCGTTCTGCCAAGCCCATTACCATTTTTAAAAGCCTTTGCTGATTTAAAGGACCCAAGTACTGAAAGCTGCGTCATTTAAAGTGAATTGAATACAGTGTAATGGACAGAGAAGACGTTTTGTTCAAGTTCAAACAACATCTTCTCAGCTGCTTTATCCAATTTCTGAGAGCTTGGAGCTGCAGAATGAAAGAAACAAAAAAACATCTGAAAGAACATCTGCAGCCTTGCAGGTCAGTCATGCCCTGTTTGGGAAGGTTGGAAAATTAAGATCCAAGGATAAACATCAGATCCCTGCAGAGAACAGCTACTCATGTTTGAGTCCTCCAACCTGTACAAGTAAACAACCGCGAAGAACACTTTCATAGCATTTCACTTCAGAGCAGCAGATTTCTACACCTGTGGCTTTCCTGGGCAGCAACAGCCAATGAACAAATAATACAAATGCTGAAAGTTGAACGTTTATTTTTCAAATACAATCTGCTTTTAATATTAATAAAAATGACAGGAAATCACACTTCTTTGTGTTCGGGTCTGCAGGGTCCAACCTGCATTTCCTTTTCATTGCGATCACCATCTTCTAGCTTAAGATAGAGCAGCATCTCCACGGGCAGCAGCGAGAGTAAACAGCTGCGCCTTTGTGTTATGAGTGGTTACAGGTAATCAACAATGCATCCACTTACCTAAGACTCTTCACAGAGGAGATTGTTTTTCAGCTGCACTCAGTGATTGAAAGCATTAGTGATGGATGGCAAACTGCTTAGATGCTTCACAGACGTTGACTGTGACCACCACCGCCGGGCCATGAGTGGAAAACATATACAGCAGTTTATTATTTGCTAATCTCTCACCTTTGTGTAATGTGTTTTTGAAATTGCACTCAGCCAGGAGTGTGTTGGTGGTGTTAGTTCTAACAGGAGTACCGTGGTTAGTCCAAAAATGACAACAACAAAAAATTTGAAAATGAAGCACAGAAAATAATAAGAAATGTTTTCACAGTGAGCGTACTATATGATGACTGCTGCGAAGAAAACTAAAAGGTGTCATTCTGGAGATAGAATACCAAACGTGGCCGAGGATGGAGGCAGTGTGTGGAGAAACGACCGAAGACACACCTGAAAAATATTTTGGGTTTTTCCCCTTTTCCTCCACCTCACACAGTCACACCTGTTTTCCAAAGCAAATGTTATCAGACCAGTAACCAGCCAACCAAATCAACCAGCTCAGCTCAGATGCTTCCTTCTCCAGAACAACCGCTTTCTTAGTGAATCACACACAGAGGGGCTCACATCAAATTACCTCTGCTGCAGCTTTAGGGGCATCAACTCCACCAAAATATTTTTGGGTTTGTTCTGAGAAAAATAATAATAATAAAATTCAATGAAGAAAATGAAATCCAAAAGCTTATCCACTGTATCACGTTTATCTGGTGAAGTAATCCAGTTGAAATCTGTTGAGAGTGGAACTGATGGAACTGTGGTTCTGTACTGAAACAGGTCGAGAACCCAAATTGGTTATGAATGTTGATTTTAATGCTTTGTTTTTCCTGGTTCTGTTCTTGGTTTCTGGCTTTAAACACCTTTTTGAACCTGTTTTTATCTTCATAAAATAAATGTCATTATTTAAAACAAAAGAAAACAGCAGACGCAGTTAAGGCGACGCTGCAGATCATCAGCTCTGCATTAGTTTGTTTTTTAAGCATGCAGATGGTGCGGTGGGAAGATAATGGAATAAATTAGTTGCTTGCACACATGTCCTGATGCATCACGGAATAAAAGGTGTCAAACTCTCTCCCAGCATTCATCTGGAAGTGATAAATACATTTGGTTGATTTGCCGGTGCACTAGACAGCATCCGGGCTACGACAACGTATGTTATTTTATGTAGATTGTACACAAATTTAAATGGTGATTATTGTAGAGCAGTCATTCTTAACCATGGGGTCACGGCCCAAACTTGGGCTGCCCGTGCCACCTACAGGGCCGCAAAAACCTTCAGTTTTGCACCTGTGGGCTGCAAGGGCCGCGGGACTGCAAATGTTATCAACTAAAGACACCAGGGATATGCTATCAATGAAAAGCTCAGTTACAATGCAGCTTTCAACCATTAGGTGGCAGTAATGCATCAGTCAGTTCTTTAAAAAGTGGAAAAGTCTTTCTGTCCATGCTAGCTGTGGCAAAAAATATGGAGAAGACTACATTTTTGTGTAGATACAACCCGACTTCACCACTTTGTACTATAAAAATTGGGCCTCAACGTTGAAAAAGTTAAGAGCCCTCATTATATATATACATATTTTAATTTTCACTCAAGTTTCCTCTGTCTATGATTTCACTATAACATCTCAACACAACACGAAGGCCTGCGAAAATGTGTGGATAACGATCAAAATGTTTTTGTGTCAGAGCAGAACGTAAAGCTCGTCCATCACGGACTTTAAGTAAACCATCCTTTGAAGCAGTCACTTTGTCTTTCATGTGCACTGCGTACTGCATGCAGAGTACTAATTAGTGTCTAATAGAAACTGCAGGCAACAGGCATGTGTGAAAGAACTAATTTGATTGTAGGCAGGCCAATTATGACCTAATTACCCAGCTTTCCTTGCCTGGATTAAAGCTCAGTGGGTGAACACTCACATGCATAACAAGGCCTCAGTAAAGGTAAGTGTTTATTAACACAAATGAGCCGACGGCTATTTCATACAAATGTATGTTTATAGATTGTCAGTCCTTACAGTGTGCATGAACCGGCTGAACCAGTTTGCACAGAGACCAATACATTCTGCTCCAGTACCTTTGACATCCCTGCCCCACCTCACACCTGTGCCAACTGACATTGACTGTACGACAAGGCCGTCAGTACAACAGAAAAATACACATTACCATACACACAACTATTCACTGATATTTATGTTGGATTTGGATATAACTTTCTTCTTAGAGTGTAATACCACCTTAAAGTCTTTGGTTAATTCATTTATTCAATATTTCTTTAGCACAAACTAGGACTTCTTATGTTTGTTTTCACTGACAAAACCCTAATTCTATCTTTTTGATATAAATAAACCAAAACCTTCATTTATGCTGTTATGTTGGGAAAAAACCAATATGATGCTAAAAGGCTCGTTGAGGTTATCTTCAGGAAGTTTCGTTTAAGGTTTGGTGATCAAGGTTGGATATAAAGAAGAATCACCAGGAGGGTTAGTCTCTCCAAACAGTGACAGGTCTTGGTTCGATACCTCATGTTGAACTTCATGCTACCCTAAAGATCAGAGGTCATCGTTGGACAAGTCTAAGGCAGTGTTTTTTTAACCCTAGGGTTGCAACTCCACGTGAGGTCACCGGGAATTCAAATGAGGTCGCCTCAAATGTCTAGTAATTGATAAAAGAAAGACTGATAAAAATATTTCTTTATATATCTAATTATTAATAATAGGTCATTATTGTTATGATTATTATTATGATTATTGTTATTAAATGTAAGATTAGAAACCCCACACACAATCTTAAACTGTATTGTCTCACTTTCAAATATATAATATACCATACAAAAATGTCTGAGCTGGCAAATCTTGATCGACCACTGCATTCAATCACATGATTGCACAAGTGACAGGTGACAATTCACAAAACACATCAAACCTCACTGGACAGTTTTAATTTAAACATAATTTTGCTTAAAAAATGTTAAATGTGTTGAATGAAAAATGTTGAAGATATTTACATGAAATATTCCATTTTGTTAAAGGTGAATATGGATTATGGAATAGTCAGTATTTAAAGTCAATATTCTATCAAAATTAAATGAAGATATTTACATGAAATATTCCATTTTGTCACACTGTAGACACAAGTACGTGTACTTTTATAGTACAGCTGTACTGCTACCATAAAACATCAGGATCTGACCCATTGCTATCATTACTGTTTAAACAACAGATTGAACCGTTTTTAATTTTCACAGCTGTTGGAAAGTTGTGTTTATTGTTTACTCCAGAAATGACGTTCTTCCAGATGTATGCACAGCAACCGCTCGCACCATCTGGAAATTGTCATTCAGTACATATTTCTCTTTTTCCCCTATTTTTTTCTTAAGAACTCTGCAGCTCTGGCCCGGGCCATCAGCGCTGGACAGCCTGCAGTGGTCCGTTCCAGAGCCTGCTCCGGTTGTTTTGTGTTACGCTGGGTTCGGAATCAGACATGACAGCCGGGATAAGAGGGAGGCAGATGGTTCCTAACATGGCATCAGTTACTAGTCTGACAGAGAAACCTTTTATCCTGTTGTTTGCCCTCTGCTCGTTGACGGCTGAGATCACATCATTAGAATCTCATTATTCAGAGGAGCCATTACTCAGTGCAATTGTCAGACGGGCAGATTCTTTTCCTGGTTTCCTTGTGGTAAACTTGTTAACACGGCGTATCATTAGAATGCCATATTTGTTTTCACCCTTTGTCAAGCAAGTCATCATTTCTGTTTATTGACCCTCACATGTAAAATCCAGATGTTTCTATTTTGTCCAACAAGGACTCAAGTGAAGAAGACAAAAACACACATGTTTGGTTTAATATATGAGCTGTCAATCATGTTCTCAAAGCAAAGGATTTGTGTTTCAAAGAGAGAACCAGGATAAACACCGACTCTAAAATATTTGGTCTACACAAGGGTAAAAAAAAGGGTTTGTTTTTAAAGGCAGAAAAAACAAAACAGTGAGAAAACCTGTTCATCACTCTGAATGATTTACTGCCTTTTCACGCAGCTGCCTAAACGCTGCTGAAAATACCCAGAGAACGCAGCTGCAGCCACAGGCTTAGGCTCAATCCACTGTGTGTTCACTTTAAACAAGGCCGAAAAAAACACATGTCAATTTAAGAGTATCATTGAAAGGGGAAATAACATCCACACGGCTCCATTGCCCTCTGTAGAAACTTACAATGTCACAAGCCAAGCAGGAAAATAAATCCTCAGGTGGACGGTGTTTACAAGCACTGGGCCAGTGGGGAAGAGTACGAGTGAGTGGACAGCAGTGGATGAATACACATATATATATATACATATATATATATATATATATATAAAACATACACACTTAGAGAAGAAAAAAAAAAAAAAAAAATTTTTTTTTTTTTTTTTATTTTTTTTTTTTTTTTTCTTCTCTAAGTGTGTATGTTTTATATATATATATATATATAAAACATACACACTTAGAGAAGAAAAAAAAAAAAAAAAAATAAAAAAAAAAAAAAAAATTTTTTTTTTTTTTTTTGTTTTTTTTTTTTTTTTTACTTCTCTAAGTTTGTAGGTTTTATATATATATATATATAAAACCTACAAACTTAGAGAAGTAAAAAAAAAAAAAAAAATTTTTTTTTTTTTTTTTATTTTTTTTTTTTTTTTTTCTTCTCTAAGTGTGTATGTTTTATATATATATATATATATATAAAACATACACACTTAGAGAAGAAAAAAAAAAAAAAAAATTTTTTTTTTTTTTTTTTGTTTTTTTTTTTTTTTTTTGTTTTTTTTTTTTTTTTTCTTCTCTAAGTGTGTATGTTTTATATATATATATATATAAAACATACACACTTAGAGAAGAAAAAAAAAAAAAAAAACAAAAAAAAAAAAAAAAAAATAAAAAAAAAAAAAAAAAAAAATAAAAAAAAAAAAAAAAAATTTTTTTTTTTTTTTTTTGTTTTTTTTTTTTTTTTTTGTTTTTTTTTTTTTTTTTATTTTTTTTTTTTTTTTTTATTTTTTTTTTTTTTTTTGTTTTTTTTTTTTTTTTTTATTTTTTTTTTTTTTTTTTTATTTTTTTTTTTTTTTTTCTTCTCTAAGTGTGTATGTTTTATATATATATATATATATATATAAAACATACACACTTAGAGAAGAAAAAAAAAAAAAAAAATAAAAAAAAAAAAAAAAACAAAAAAAAAAAAAAAAACAAAAAAAAAAAAAAAAAATAAAAAAAAAAAAAAAAATAAAAAAAAAAAAAAAAACAAAAAAAAAAAAAAAAAAAACAAAAAAAAAAAAAAAAATAAAAAAAAAAAAAAAAATAAAAAAAAAAAAAAAAACAAAAAAAAAAAAAAAAAATAAAAAAAAAAAAAAAAACAAAAAAAAAAAAAAAAACAAAAAAAAAAAAAAAAACAAAAAAAAAAAAAAAAATAAAAAAAAAAAAAAAAATAAAAAAAAAAAAAAAAAAAAAAATTTTTTTTTTTTTTTTTCTTCTCTAAGTGTGTATGTTTTATATATATATATATATAAAACCTACAAACTTAGAGAAGTAAAAAAAAAAAAAAAAAATTTTTTTTTTTTTTTTTGTTTTTTTTTTTTTTTTTCTTCTCTAAGTGTGTATGTTTTATATATATATATATATATATATAAAACCTACAAACTTAGAGAAGTAAAAAAAAAAAGAATAAATAAATCATAAAAACATAAAAAATAATTATATATTTTGGTGTTGTTGTTTGAGAACCACTGCATTAGAGAATTAGCTAGGCTAGATAATTTCAAAAACTTCCTCCACTCAAAAGTCGAAGATGGCAATGCAGCTCAGCATTTATTATAGTTAGTCCAATATTCCCTGTTCTACTAAGTCCTGGGTCCAAGTCAGGACTCAACATACAGTAGCTTGAATGATCACATCGTTTCAAATGCAACTCTAAATGTGGTTAACATTTACATAAGTTCTTGTTAAGTCACCGTTAATTACAGACCACCATGCAACGGTCTTGCACAGAACGTGCAGCTGAGGTTTGTTGAAGAAGCCTGCTGAGTTCAGTAAAGAATGGTGCGAGCAGAGATGGATAGTAGTGTCTTTGTTACACAAGAGGTATAGAGATAAGAAAATGGTTGTGGGTAATTATACTCATGCTGAGTTAGTTTCCAGAGCAGCTGCCGCCTCATGAATAAACTGGAACAACAGTGAACACACACTTTACCCACTACCACCTCTTCAGGGTATTGTTGTGTTGTAACTGTATACTGAGTGTATTGTTTCATACTCACAAAGCCACTATGTCTATGTCAGTGTATAGGTTCCATTTTTGAACTCCCGTGTACTTTAGCCTCACGTTGGCACGGCAAGTTCTACTACAGCAGGTGGTCAAAGGGAATCTGTTCAGCATCTGTGCTCACACAGTCTCACCAATCAGATCAGAGTACAGTTTTCTTCATCAGATCTTGGTCTGAGTTAGCCTTCAGCTACTTCTGGAAACATGCTCTGATCAACTGACTCAATGATCAGACCACTGTTTAGCTCTGTTTAGCCCAGGGAAACCAAACTGGCGCTCGTAGCAAAACCTGATATGGAAATTCTTCCAGACCTTCTCAGAACCTTAGTGTCATTTTCATTTCCCAAAACTGGAATAACAGAAACTGAAAGGGGCTTAATGTAACCCCTCAGAGGAGAAAAAAAGAGCTTAAGGCAAACTCCCCAGAATTCAATACATAACAAATTCTGTAGTGGAAAAAAGTGTTTACATTAAGTATTGAAATTCATTTGGAGAAATGACAGGAGGTTAACACAAAGTAAATTCATTGTTTTTTCTTCTTCTAACTAACAAGATTCTTTAGAACTGGTTTAACTGGTTTTAGAGTCAGGAGTCAAATGTTCATTGCTGCTTCTAGAACAATCCACACGGCAGTATCTTAAATGAAGCAGAGCAGACATTTCTTTAATTGGCAGGCTGTTGTTGAAGAAATAATTGGTTAATTTTAGTCAGATGAGTGATGACTAAAAACCTGGCCCTGAACATCATCCATTCTGTTCTATGGGGACTATTTTGGGAAACATTCATATTTATCGTCTGTGCTCAGATATACATGGATTTCCTTGTCTCACGAGTCACGGGTATGAAAGGAAGGATGATTAATGATGCAAGTTTCTCTTTTAAGTACCATTATGGGGGTGTCATTCAGCATAGCTATAACCTCAAGCACCACCAAATCTTTATTCAGTCCAAGCCGCCTCTGTAAATCTATTCACTCTTTCTCCGTCGAAGGAGACAGACAGAAAACATCATGACTGAGCTCTGAGAGCAGGTTGGAGCAGGTAAGGTGAATTCTGATGCCGACAGAAAGCAGGAAAGCTTTGATGGTAGGGCTTGAAATTTTCAAGAAATAGCTCTAAATTTACTATTTGTAATGTTGGTAGACGGCACGTGTAGCCTTCTTTGTTAATATTTCTGGGCGAACTCGCACAGTTTCCATTGGTACCTTTTTGTCCTTCAGCCTAAATCAAGTTATTTTAGCTTTGTTATCTGATATTTCTTTTCTTCGGAGGAATATTAAATATCTTAATTATATGTTGAAGGGGCTATAATTGCCTTTTACCTCTCTAACCAGGCTTGACTTTCTCTTTTAATTAGAAAAATGGATGAATAATTTTAACTGTTCTGCGTTCATTAAAATACCAAGTGAACTGAAAACACACGGTGGTAATTTTAACCTCAGTGTTTTGTTTTTTTTTCATAAGTCATCCTGAAAATATTAATGTTGTCACTCTGAAGCTTTTTTATTCTTTTTTTTATTTAATGTGAACTTAGCTGGTGTGTTAAGTTTAACTAAATGTTTATTTCTTAACCCCTGCACAAAAGGTCCAAACAAAATTGCCCTGCGTTGCCAGGCAACAAGCAAATGTATGAATGTGTTTAAGCCTTGACAGAGCGCTGTACAAACAGGGAGTCATCTGACTTGACATCAGCTCAGTCACAAATGATCCCTGCGCTCCATCCCGATGTTCGTTACTTAAAAAGGGGAAAAATACACATTCTAACCACAGTGGTGTGTTTCTACACCTCAGGCAAAAACCGTATTTGTATTCAGTGTATACATTGGAAATATAACGTCCTCAAACTTTATAATCCAGCACAATGCCTAAATCAAATGTAACATGAATACATCATAATAACTGACAAATATAAATAAAAAAATGTGTAGATTCTTCATGTTTTGTTTTTTTTAACATTTAAGGTTTTATGTAACGTTTCTTTAAAAGCCTGTATTTCTTTGCCCAGCTGTGGTTATTAAGGTCAGAGGTAGTTTCACCTGACCTGTTGAAATGATTGGTATTGGCATTTGCAGCTCCAGACCTAAATTGACATCTAAATAACTCACTGGTATATACAGCAAAAGTTCAGGTTCAAACTGCTTTTAAAAGCAATGAATGCAATGGTAACATTTCAAAAGTTTACATGTGAAAAAAGCAGAAACATGATTGTGACGCAAAGGTCACCACATAGTTAAAGGTACAGTGTAAAGAGTTCAGGGGCACGATAAACACACACGAAAAACTTTGTTGTATAATATAACAATATGAATAGTGATAAATAGTAAATGATAATAATAATGGGTGGGTAACTCCGGTACGGCTCTTTTTGAGACACATTCTTGGCAGATTATAAAATATCAACATAGTTGAAACTGGCATTTCAGCAGCTGGGGAGACACATATACAGTATGTGTACCAAAATCCTGACAAAGTCAAATTTCTCCCAGCATTTCCCTTTCATCTAAGGTAATTATTGTCAATGTTTGTAGTATTGGCATTCTACTTCACAGTGGACAATTTCTCGCGAAGCATGAAATGAACGGTCCAACATGAAAAGACATTGTTTTTACCTCCTGCCCTACTTTTGTCTAATGCTATCAGAAGAGAGACCATTGGTGGTTATGCAGTAAATCCAGCTTTTATCTTCATATAAAGGAACCCTTTGAACTCTGCAGGAACAGCAAACAGACGCTAATGAAGTTGGTGTAGCAGCCGCTGGCAAAAGGATTAAAACCATTTAAAGAGAAAAAAAAGGAAAAGTAGAAATCAACATGAGCAAAGATGAAGACTGAACATGTATTGATTATTCTCATTGATTCACCCACAGAGTATTACTTATGTATTTCTAACAATTTATTTTACAGTTTTTCGTAGTTTAGCAGTGAAGCCCCCTCATTAACTAACTACAGTGTGTTCTGTCTGTGATTATTTTCAGTTTACACCATAATGATTTCACTTGACACACACATGTTTACACCATAATGATTTCACTTGACATTGTAATATATGGATGCTACTTTCGGGGTGATTAATCATAATATGTCGTAATGATGACATTTTTATTCACTTTTTTTGCCTTAGCAGCTTCTATTTAAAGACCACCTTGAAAATGATAAATAATATGATAACATACTGACTCATACAAACTGAACGTACTTTATAAATACATGTTTGGGTACTCATGAACTACATGCAGTACTGTGGCACAGTATGACTCAATTCAGTATAGTACTACTACACACTATAGCAGGGTTGACCAATAATGTCAATCAGCTACATACATTTAACCATTAGGTTAGGTCAGTACTTCTCAAATAGTGGGGTGGGCCCCCTTGGTGGGTGTGGTGGGGTATCAGAGGGGGCGTGAGGGGCTTTCAATGGAATATGACACGCTGGACATAAGAGTAAAACTGCTGTAATGCTGGAATGATAACAATCCTCCAGCCACTAGGTGGCAGCAACTCATACAGTGGTTTGTACAGATCGAAATATACATCAGGTTCTCAACTGTATTTCAATTCACGGGGGTGTGGGTTGGGGGTGGAGGGGTGATAACATTTATGTCCCCAAGGGGGGGATCACAGAAAATAACTGAGAACCACTGGGTTAGGTGATGGCTATAAATAGTGAAAATCATTATTTTGACCCTGACATATATATATATTTTTTTTTTTGTTTTTTTTTTAATTATGAAAAATAATGATTATATCTTCCATCACTCAGTTTGTTCATCATCACATGGATGTTCACTCTCCTGCTGTGCGTCAGCTATGAGTGCTGTCTATTTCCAACCCTGCATTCACTTCCTGCGACAGTAAAGCCATGTGAAAAAGGTTACTCCAGTGATGTACTCCATCTTCAGTGAATACTACAGTAAAATATGATATATAAAACTGCAGTCAGCAAAATAGATGTGGTACGAAACGTTGGGAAATGTCAAGAAGCTCGTCCACATGCAGCAACACTGGGCAGTGGCAAAGCACAGAATATAGCATGAATAATGTACTTACAAGTATGAACACCCCACCACCACCACCACACACACACTACACACACAAACACATACAATCCTCCAACGGGTGCACTCACGCGCACATGCATACACACAGAACACGAATGTCAAATGAATGCTTGATTATAATGTATGAAATGTTTCTGATCAGTCAGCTGAAAAACTAATTTCATTTTCTCATTAGGCCTCTCTGCCTGGGGCTCATTCTCATGTCAGTGTTTATTACTCTGAAAACAGAAAATTAAAATCATCAGCTTGGTCAGAATCACATCCGTGAATCACTAGATATGACAGAGAAAAAGAGAGAGAGAGAGAGACGGGGGTGGGGATTGAAGGGTGTGTGGGGAGGGGGCTCTGAGGAGAGGAGGAAGGAGAGGAAATATTAAAGACTGGACAACAATTGAAGGGACATGTCTCTCATTTTACTGTGGCAGTGGATTTATAGCCCACATGACCTTTTCCCTCTCCAGAGATTTGTTGCCATGCAGTCATCCATCATGGTTCTAATTTGGCATAAGGTACAGTAGGTTAGAGCAGAGTTTCTGTTAGAACAGCCAGGATATTTTTCTTTATTATAGAAAAGGGTTGTGAAATAATAATTACAGTAATAAAAAAACTGGAGGGTAATTTCAGTTATTTAATGAGAAGGTTGACTGAACTCTGATGAATTTGATAAACAGTATAACTATTAAGGACAAACGACTACAGTAGATTTCAAGACGTTACTTAGAATTAACATCATATAAATATATATTTTAAGTGTATTTTAAGTTGTGTTAACCTTAGAGTCGACAACACAAACACAGCAGCTTAAATGTTGTTATGTAGACACACTAAAAGATATGTCTGATACTGTAAGACTGAAGTGAAAGCAGCGCATTAGAAATACAGCACAGTTTCCTCAGTGATGATTCAGCTCTGGGTTCACAGCGAGGGGCTGCGCATTGATGTTTCTACAAAGATTAATCGAATCAACCACTTCTGAATCAATAGAGTTACAGAAGTTTAAAGAATCATTTCTTCAGCAGTGCTTTGTGTGTGTAAAATGAAGACGAGATTCGGGGGGATGAAATATTATTCAGATTTTACACCGATTTTTTTTTTCTCTATTTTTTAATCAGCCTGAGTGTCTGAATGGTGCAGCAGGCCGAGCCCTGCTACAAACACACTTTTCCACATTACAGAAACATGTGTCCTGACCTTTTCAGCAAAAACCTTTCATTTATTTTTCTAATGCACTTGATCTTGTGAGTTAGCCTGTTCTCCTAGTCATAGAAAAGGTCAAAGCTTGAACTCATGTCTGATGTCTGCCTGCAGAATTTGCCATGTCACCTTTAATTTCCCCAGGAACAGACATGGAGCCTCATCCACCCAGATTTAATACAAGTCGGTGTTCATGCTGTACAACACACATCGATGGTATAAACACAAAAGTCACAGTGACAACTGGAACAGAAGGCTCTTGTTATGTCATGTAAACCATTCTTTTTGACCATGAAGTAATAATCTAAGAACAACTTGTACTGCATCAAAAGACAACTACCAGGAGTGTGCATGTCCATTTCTCTCTTGCTACTCAACTGTCCCATGGATTCAAAAAGTTGTCCTCAGGTCTGAGCCTGCAGTGGCTCATTACCATTGGAAGGTAAAGACAGAGGAACCAGCTGTTCAGAACGGGGCTGTAGTCCAGCTGGGTTCAATCCTAATAACATACTAAGTTGCACAAAAGTAACATAATAGGTAACTTTTAAGTTTTGTTTTTATTTTTATTAAAATTCACATTCACAAATAGCAACATTTGGCCCCCAGGCCTTGAGTTTGACATTGTCATTCAAAGCCTAAGAATAATATCAACATATTGAATATAAATGATGTTAATATATGTCTCTAAACAACATTTTTTTTGTTTTATAACTATATATATTTGTATATATTTGCAGAATTATATACACTGCTGTTTATATATACTGTATATATAGATACTATAGGCAGAGTAACACAACACAACTCAAATTATAGGTAAAGAAAGCATCAAGTGGACTCTTGATCCTTTATCATGGGCTTCTTTTCAGACTATATGGTCAAATAAACTGCAGAGCTGAGCATCACTCACCGTATTCATCTACAACTCAGACGTTTCCTCAATGACCCAAAAAGAATGAGGCAGTGTGATTATCCATTAATCAAAAATGGCAGCACAAGCTCATTTGTATTGTTCAAGTGGATTTCTGAATTTAGGACATTGTGGAGAAATGACCCTCTTATGCATATGAACAGCCTCAGAGGGGGAGAGGCTCTGGGTGCTGCATGTCACAGCAATGTTGATCAATGATGCTGCCTGGAATTATGAACACAGAATTAGCACATTAGGACTTGTATGACAAATAGGCCAATCTCCAGCCGGTGCCCGAATCACCTCAGAGAGCAGTGAAACTAATTGACTGGACTCATAGGCCAAGATGAATTCAGCTGGTCACCGAGCGTTAACATCAAAGCTCTCTACAAATGTTTTCAGCACCAGGTCAGGTTGTTCGTAGTGTTGATTGTCATTTTTTGATACTTCCTTAGGTTGAGTCTCAATATATGTGCAAAGAACAGGAAGGCAGTGTTCAATGGGTGATGCAGCTCTGTGGTTTAATCAGTGACATGCAGAGTGTGCATGTAGGAGTGACCTCAACCCAAACCACAGTGAGGACACACAGGAGGAAAGCATTTACTTCTCTTTAGCATGAAGCTAATCTAATCCAAAAATAAATAAATAAATAAATAAAAAAAGCTCTGCTGTTTCTGCATCAGAAAATGTATAGATAAAAATAAGAATAAAAAAAGTAAAAATATTGACGAAATACAACAAATCTTTTTGCATGGTTAACACAGCGAGCGGAACAGAAAGTGAGCAGAGCTTCAACAACAATAGCACATTTGAAAGGAAGTGTCAACTGAAATAAACAATCATACTCAAGATCCCAAGTTTTAAAATGAACTTTTAGCCCAAATATGACCCTAACATGATTGCCCGGCAGTTTTGACCCTGGATAAACAAAAACCCTAACGACGAGTTCTCAACCTCAAAATGTGGTCAAACTATTCATGTTTTTTTTCTAGTGAAGCAATTCAAGCATTCTGATTCTAACAAAACCCTCTCCAACATTTCTTTGCTGAAGATTAAATTTTCACTTGGCCACAGTTCATACAGTCATTCAAACAAAACAGCCTCAAACTGAACTGAGAGCTGATCTGTTTGATTAACATCTGTTTTTGAAATGTTCTGAAATGTTGATTTCTGACCTGAGGCCATTTCTACTTCCTGTTCTTTGTTTGGTTTGAGTCATTAATGCTACATCAAAGGCCTACTTGATGTGACAGTGTCACGTAACCATTGAGGCATTTGGATGACATACTGTACTGACATATGACATGACAACACATTTTACAATTTAGAAATTTCAGATAAGGAACTGACCAAACTAAACAAAGGTTGGGGGACATGTGCCATTCTTTCATATCCATGCTGTTCTGTTAATGGACTTGGAAAATCTTGAAATTAGTTATATATCTCCCCAAGATCTACAAAACTAATCACACATCCTGTGACTTCATCTGGGGATAAACCGGCTGCAGCCGGAAGGAGGTCCAAAGAGATCCAGAGCAGACACTATCGAAGAGAGTTGTCTTTGGCAGTCAGGCAAAGAGTAGTGTGAGCACTGCAGTTGTGTCTCTGGGTGCAAATCTACTTTAAAATCTACTTCAAGCTTATATCACACTCTCACTTGTGATTCTGAGATTCACATAAAGCTAAGTAGACTGACTAATCACTAACAGAACTGAAACAGCAGCACCACGTGGTACCTCGGTTGGCAAACACTGACCACATACACAGACTGGACCAGTCTAGTCTGTGCTACAAAAAACATCGGACCCTGCAGATGAACTGCAAGTTGAGCATATTCTTCCCAACAAATAAAAAAGCCAACTTTACAGATATAATCACAACACAATATAAAAAATCTACACAAATGTCAAAGAACTCATCAGGACCAGCACGATGCCTGTTAGCCTGACGACCACAGCGAGTGCCACAAACACCTGTGGAAATCTGGCCTCTTATAATGTAAATAATAAACTATTACCTGACAGCCAATCAGATCACGGCATCCATTTGCACGTCACATTTACCAATTAGCCACACAAACCTGCAGCACTTCACTGATGACAGACGGACCCAGGAAACACCTGTGATCACCTGTCATGAACCAACGTTTTGAAATGCCCTACATTGTACATAACAGTATTTGATAATACTTTGTCATGAAATACTTAAATATGTGCCACTCACATCGACAAATTAGTTTTCCAGTAAGTGTTCCAAGAAACACATTCTGTGTTTAATATGTACAAAAACAGTAAAGTTCTTTTTCTCTTCTTCTACCTGCTGGGTGTTTGGAGTGTGTTAGCAAACACTAATACACGTGATAGACATTAGACTGTGTGGCCTTTTAGCAGTAACAAGGCAGTAGGTGAGAATAGGCTGAGGGTAAGTACAGACCCCTGAACCCAGAGAGACCCCGGCTCTGCTCCTGCCCTCCCCTTCAGCTGGCCCCATCACTTTCTGCAGGCAGCCGAACAAAGAGAGGGCCCGAACAATGGATCACTCTCTGAGATCTGAATGGCTTTGTGGGTCAAGCTCTGGCCCCACCTCCTCCCTCTCTGACAGAAACACAACCCATACTTGTTCTGCTGAAGGCCGACCCTCCCGTCTGAGGAATAATGAACGCTGCCTGGGCATTAAACTGATAAAACTTCTTCGACTGGGAGCAGTGTGCAGACAAATCACCTATAATGGCACGAGACTGGAGCCTGTCTTCTGTCCTGTCTGTCCCTGTGTCTACCATACACTGTCCAGGCGTGCACACAGAATTCTTAAGTTCTTTGCTTGGATGTAACGCAAAGTGCAGCTTTCCAGATGATTTTCCTTGTGTTTTTTTCTTTCTGACAATTGATTTAATTTTCAGTTTTATTTCCCAGTGTTTCAAACATGAGCTCCTGAAATTGACTTGTTTTGTTAGGCAAATCAAACAATCAACTGCCACAGAAACTTGTTATTATAAGTACAGCTCCTCCTACACTGCACACAGGATCAGCAGCCAAGCATAAAATTTACCCATTTCATAGTCAAATTTCCACATCATCTTGTACACGCTTGACAGCGACAGCAGAACCTGGAATTTCTGGTAAAGCGACTAAGGCTGTGGATCAAATGATAACAACACAACATGTATTTTTCAGCTGCTTCCCTACGTTTGTGTGAACAATATTGAGTGAGCTTTCTTTTTTCTTTTTTCTTTCGTTACAGGCAGTGAAAAACACACACCAGCCATCTGGCAGAGTGAGGTAAAGGAATTATTTTAATGTTATGAATCATGTGAAAATGCAATTAGATCTGAGTCTGCTCATAGTCAGCATAAGGAACAATAACATAAAACTTAATTATCCCCATGGGGACAACGGATTAGATCATCATCATTTACTAATCCCTCCCTCTTCACATTTAACTGTTTGTGTTTCAGGTGTATTTGAGTTCCTGTCAGTTTTGTGTATCTCTCTGTGGCTCACTGTCTGCATGGGCAGCTGAGGTCTGGAGGCATGCAAGCTGTTCGGTCTTTCACCTCTGCTCGCAGCCCCTCCCCTAGGTCAGCAGCTATGCATCAGATCAAGTCAGGCCTCACGGGGTCAAGCAGCAGTGCCAGTACGGCCACAGTGAAGCATGAAGCAGAGGAGGATGGAAATGATTGGCTAGTTTAAACACACACTGTAACTACACTGTCAATTTGTGAGAATATTATTCTTATTTACTGTTTTACTGCAGGTTTGGGTCAAACATGTCTTCACTATATATAACGGTTTGCTTCAATAATTCATGAATTATTGAATTAATGAATCCACAATGAACAAAGAAAAATGTTTTACTTGGACATTAGTCAATTCACTTAACACATCTGTTCGATTCATATTATTATATATTAATATTATTTTCTGGGTTTTTTTTTTCGTTCTCTCTTTGGTTTGTCTGAGGTCACACATGCACATGTAATCATTATTTAATTTTAAACTTTAAAGGAATTTCCTAATTTTCCTAATCCTAATTTTCTCACATTTTATATTTTATATTGATACATTCACAGATTATATATATATATAT
>NC_024311.1:10921875-10972037 GCF_000523025.1 Cynoglossus semilaevis | reverse complement strand
TTTTCCAGCTGTGCAGAACATTTTCACCATTCAACTTTAACCCTTTCTCCCCCTCTCTCTCTCTCTCTCCCTCTCTCAGTGCTGAAAGGTGAGAGTAAATGTTTTCCTTCATCCTCTCAAATGAGTCATTCCTGGTGCTGAACTTGTCCCTAACCTTTTCCTACTCCTCCTTTGTTTGCCTTTTGTTTGGCAACAGCTGTTATCATGGATTTCTTCTTCTTTTTTCTTTTTTTTGGTCAGCTGTGATTGCTCCAGGCAAAACAGGAGCAGATGGTGTTTTGCTATGCATGAATGGAGCGTTAGAGGAGTTGGACTGAATAGGCCAAGTTTTGAATGGTGTCTACACAGCACCTGCCTCTTGTAGCAGCAGGGACATCCTAGTGGCATGATCTGTCTTGGCTCCGCTGGCATCAGAGGGGACGGCAGAAAGAAACTAAGGGGGGAACCTTGTTAGGTTACTGTCCATATTTATTGATTTCCCTTCAAGCCGCAGCATAATGTGGTGTACAGTCAGTTTGACTTAATTGGATGTGACACAGCATGTACGTCTAATCTATCACTCTGGTCTCCTGGTGCACTTTATCAGTTTTGTTGCCATAGAAACATGTTGCCTCAGTAATAGCCTATATTAACAGGCTAAGTAAGTTGCACTAAAAGGCATTTCAGAGTTAGCAACCTCAGACGAACGCAAAGCCAATAAAAACACTGATGAAAATAAATTGAAAATTTGCAGCAGGTAGAGAGAAAGCTGCATTTTACATTCCTCAAGCAAACCAAGTCTCTAAATAAAAAACAAGTGCTTTCTTATCCATCCTGTGCAAGGACATCTGTCAACCTCAG
The DNA here is from genome assembly GCF_000523025.1 of Cynoglossus semilaevis. Classification (NCBI taxonomy): domain Eukaryota; kingdom Metazoa; phylum Chordata; class Actinopteri; order Pleuronectiformes; family Cynoglossidae; genus Cynoglossus; species Cynoglossus semilaevis. Next base: position 10,971,197 of record NC_024311.1, on the reverse strand, counting down.
GGGCACGATGATTTGTCAGAATAAAAAAAGCTTTTTTAAATCACCGACAGATTGCAATGCATTTATTTCTTTTACATCAAATCTATAACACATCACAGATTAAAAGCTCCAGATGCATTCAGTCTCTTAACAACTGGCAATGAACAACAACAACAACTGATCAAACACAAATAATCAGAAGTGAACCAGCACCCCATGTTCCCTGCTGCCATTGTCACAATGGCAATCAATTGTAAAAAGCATTTCAGATGTTCATTTTAATGACGGTATAAGTACAATGGTTTACTCAGGGCCGTGAATCTCACTGATATGACCATCAAACAGGTTTTTTTAATGGTCAATTATTAAAAAATGGGAAAATTTTCAGAAACTATTAGAAACCCTTGAGGATCAAACAAGTAATGTCATTAATGTAAGGCTAGGGCCTTAACCTCTCTTCCACCATGTGGCCCAGATAGTTATCAGTTATCAAAAATATATTTTACCTAATTTCTAGATTCCATACAGTATATTTTTTGCAATGCACACTGGGTGCCCAAACCCATGCTTCAGTTTACCAAACAAACATTTTCTCTGTGTCTGTGTTAGAAGTCTAATGTGTATGGCGAAGGCAGTTGGGTCTCAGTAGAACATTACAGAGGGCTGTTGTTTGTTCTGTTAGCAGTGCCTACATGCAGGGCCTGGAACAGTCACACCTGACAACACCTCGTGATGAACCACACTCCAAACAACAAGACATTTCTTCTCATGTCTTTTCTTTTTGCCTTTGTTTGGATTCAGCCATCACATCAAAACAAATCCATGTCATGTGTTTTGAGCTGTGGTGATGTTCTCCTTTGTGAAAACTGCCTTCTAAAAAAACAACTGTAAATATGTATTGTTTATTGTGTTTTGAACAAAAGGATAGATTCTGGCTATATATGCTTAAATATATACTGTAAATTCAGCTCATCAAACACATCAATTCAATGTCACCAGTTGACATTATAGTGAATGAGGTCTTTTTCTACTAAAACAATTTAAAGGTTTGTGTGGTTATTGATTTAGTTATAACTTTTTATAAATTTAAAAATATTTTTTTAAAAGAACAGCTGATTATATATATTTTTGGGGGGTATATTTTAACAACCAATTTATTTGGACACCACAGATATTCAACCAGTCTGGAAGGAATACTTCATAAGGCTTTTGTCAGAACAATAATATTTGTACTAGTCCTGGCAACACTGCTCAAGGGCATCATCTGCAGCTTTCCATCACATCCACAGGCCAAAAGCCAAACGTCCTCTAAACAAACCATACCATTGGTCAAAGATGTCAACAATCCATCCAACCCACAGCCTTCAGACAAAGTCCACTTTTCATCTGAGAGGTCAGTAGTTCTCTCCCAAAAAAACTCATCATCTTAAGGTCAAGATTCCAGATACTTGGTCAGACCAGGACTTGAGTCCCTCTTGACTCCTCCCTCTGAACAAGACCTGGCGTTGGACTTGTAGGTGCAGCTGTCATTGATCTCCACCCAACAAGGGTCTGTTGTCTCTTGTTAACCTCGGGAAACAAAGTTTAGTGAAAGAGTAAAGAGGCAGATCCTGCATGTGTGACCTCAGTCCAGACTGTGCGACTGGCTGCGGCGTGGGTCTGACGGTCAGATGGTCAGTGTCAGCAGGGCTTTTGTTTTGCTCGCATTGTATTTGTGCAGTGGACAGGAAAACAACAAAAGAGCCAAATAAATCATTAAAATGCGGAATCCTCCAGCTTCCACATCTGACTCCTTGGTCATCTTTGGCACACTGCCGAGCCACTGACCTCAGCGGAGAGGAGGAGGACATTTGGGTCACCTCGTGATTGCATTACTCAAATGACACATTAATGTCAAAGCAGCCTTCATGCACTTTATCAGCCATGGTTAATGATGAGAACAGAGGGAGAGAGGAGCTGCTATTGATTGCTTCAAGCTCCTGTGATCAGGTTGCATTATTTGAAAGAAAAATATATATACGTATTTCTCCTCCAGACAGTCTGAGTCTACAACATGAAGTGCAGAAATGTATTTATTCACCTCAGCCAATTAGAACACCACCTCGTTTACACAAGCTGCAGTGTATTATCTTTGTAAATTATGTGTGTGTGTAACACTGTTTTGAAAATATCTGTAACCTCTTTATTGCAAAGTCCCATAACTCCAACCCTGACTGTGAGATATTTGTACACAGTGACCGCAGCAGTGAGGGGTTATGGAATAACAAGGAGCTCCATGCATTATTAATAGGCTCTGCTGTGAATCTGTTCAGAATAATAACAGCCATTTCCCAGAGCCTCATTACTGTGTGTTTTTAAAGCTTGCGTTTGGTATCCATGGACACCCACTTCCACATCCTCCTTTTCTCCCCTTGTATTGAGATTCAGGTCACGTGCTGCTCTTGCTGTTTTTAATTTTTATTTCATCATAAGCACTTTAAGACTGTTGCCAGCACTTATTTGCAGTTTTCATGCAGATCTCTTCACTCTGGCTTCTGACAGGACAGATGCTGCAATTAATCAAGGCATAGAAATAGGCATGGTTTCATACTGAGCTAAACAGCCAATCAGAGGCAGGCTTTGGACCAAAATTACATCTGCCTCTATTAAACAAGCCAAATGAATACAAACCAAAATGTAAAAAAACCTATCACACTGGTATCATAGAAAGACAGCGGGAGAATCTCACTCCTAATTTGTAACTAACATGAGTTTGTGTTAAAGAAAAAAAAGAAAAAGAAAAAGAAATGCCTCAGCTGCCTGTGGAAAAAAAGAAGGCCAGCTTTGGGCCAGTGGATTCACAGCCCATTGTGAGGATATGATAATTATTGTTTGCCTGCCTTCCCTCCCCCACTCACCATATTATTCAAGGGAGCTCAGCAAACCCCTGGGGATGTCTTGGAAATGAAGCGATATTGAAAGGAGTAAGAAAGCAGCAGAATCCAATGCACTGGTGTGTGAGGAGGGGACTGTTATTGAGACAAGTACCAGTTACATCCTGACCTTGTCCGGCACCAACACTGTTTTCATGAATTTCCACTCACATCACTGACAAAGCACACACTGTAATAATGACCACATTAAAGCTTGTGTGTCACTGACACGTTTTTATTTTATTTTGTTGAGTCACTCTCTAGAGAATATACAATTGTAATTTTTGTAAAAGTACTATGAATTGAGTTGAAGAAATATTTATGTGAAATGTAGAATTTTGCAAAGGTCTTTGACTTTTATTTGACTGATTTAAGTATATGATGGCATGTGGCATCTGCAGCAGTGCTGCCCCTGCCTATATATTTCTATTTTTCCATGCAAAGTGTTAAAAATATTGATGTAAATGTTAAGCGGTGGAAAACGAAACAAGTAGATTGACGTAGCTCAACTTCAAAGTTCCCAGATACTAGAAGCCAAATTAGGAAAAAGTAATCGATGGAGGGAGGAGAAGGATCAGCTCACCAATGGAATTGTCAGTAACACATCCCCAAATGTACATTTTTTAAATCAAAGACACAGTTCTGATTTTATCCAAGACATAGTTGTCGGTGCAAACACTCATTCTCCTTACTCAAATGTGTCAATCCTTGGACCAGATATTCCACAACAGCTTTTCACCACACCCAGCTGTGTCTGCCAGTGTTTTTTGTTTTCCTCTTCTGCTTCAGTGTCTGATTCCTCCTGGGACAATTATTTAAGCAGGTCAACAATGTCAGCAGTTTGGAGATATTTAACTTTAAGAATGAAGACATGAACAAGACTTACTGTAAGATTTGTTCTGTTAGAATAAAGCAAATTAATGAAACCTGAAGACGAACCTTAAAGCTGAGTACACTAATGTGAGTGGAACTTTTATTGGAGTAAAAGTTCCGCTCACTTGCTGTTCAGCTAGCCCTCTTAACTATGTAGAATATTTAACAAATCTTTATATTTTCATATGTTTGAATATATTATCCATACTTTCTTGACCTACTGTCTAATGTGTGTATCATTGTTTGTTTGACGACAGTGCCAAAAATAAAACAGGCTGTAAGTATTCTTTCTGCTTCACTGTGTTTTTTCTAAGGGACCTCATGATTGGGTTTGATTACGATTCAGGGTGCTACGATTCGATTATACAACCATTATCACAACATCAACAATTATCGATGCATCTTTTTTTTGCCAATTCAGGGTTTCTTTTTTCCCTCACTTTGTGGCTACTTCATACTTTTCACAAGTAATATGACCAAACAAATGTGTCTCCATTATCTTTTATTCATGTCAAATCACCAAATGATCCAACAGAAACCATGGAACCAACAGGAAAAAAGTGTACCTGTAGCAGTAGCCTAAACAACAAAAAGCTGCTCTTATACACAACAGTTAACCAGTTACTTTCCTTCATTGCAAAACATTTACTTTCAAATAGAAATAATAATAATAATTCTATGTTATTCAACAGTGCAGAAAAAAAAAATGGTGAATTTCACATGTTCTGTAAAACAGATAACATAATGTGCCTTTAAAAAGACTTATTTTAACCAAAATCCTTACACCACCAGCTCTCATAACACTTGACATTTGGGTCTTTGAATACATAGTAAATGGATAAAAGAATACAGTGAATTAAATCATGCCAGGGCATGATGTTTGTCTGACTTACCGTAACACTCGCACGTTGGAGCTATCCAACACTCTTTTTCAGTGATTCCAGTACTTTGGTTTTGGTGACGTTGTAGAGTTAGGGAACTGCTTTCCGGGCAAAGTACTTTCGCTTCGAAAGTTGTATTGACAATCCTTCTTCTATTGTTCGGTGGTTAGCAGCAACAACCGGCGGATTGTTCTCATCCCCTAACCCGGGGTGGAAACGAGTGGTCGCATGATTGTGTGGTATCATTACCACTATACTTAATTCAAGTTTACACGCCTTACATATGGAGTTGGTTTTGTAAATACCTTTTGCATTTTCATATTGATAAAAACCAACATGCTTCCAAACGTTAATATTGAGTCCTTAACGAACTGTAGCAGAGTTGGCTGCCGACATCTTCTTTTGGTCCTTTCCTTCAGGTGTCCCGGCGGCACGCGCGACTTTTACTTTCGTTCCACGAGCAGCGGCTGTCTTCCGGTCCTTTTGTTATTGTGAAAATCGTAGTCGAATCGTCACGTGTCGCAGCGAGATTAATCTAATAATCGATGTATTGGCACAACCCTACTACACAACGCACATCTATTACCTACAGAGCTGTGCCACCTAAAGTAAATAACACTGCTTTCTAATTTATTGCAGATTTATTGAAACCCAGACTACACAGAATACCCACCTACATAACATTGGACATTTTACATATATTTACTCATTTTGCAGAGTGGAGTATTTTCATTTGTGTAGTAGTCAAAAACACGTAGACACCAGTGTTCCACAGTGAAAATCCTCCGTACTGAACCTTGGCATAAAGAAACATCTCTCACATCCTGTTGCTAATCTGAGCTTTGAAATAAAGTGATTCCTTCAAATATATATTTGTGATTGATAGTTTAATTCTGAACAGTGACACAAATCAATATATAATACTTCATACAAAATTATGGCTGCTATCATATTTGAGATGGAACGTCTCAGGATTCCACTTCATGGACCAGCGAAAAACTCCAACATTAAATTACGTTTTCTGGCACATTTTCTCTTGCGCTCCATATGGATAGCATTTATCTGTGAACAGTTTCAGAAGCAGTTGGTGTGTCAGCAAAATACAAACAAAATGAAAATCACCGCTATTGTAACTCATAAAAAAGTATAAAAGAGCAGAAATGCACTATGTGATATAGCAATCCACAGGTCGTTTTACAACGTTTTAATTAAAGCCTCACATATTAAAACTTTACAACAGGTGATATGAAAAATGTACAACATTTGCTTTTTTCAGGGGCTTTTACACAGCTGGCAAAAATACCTCCAATGTCTTTTTGAGTTAGCTTTGGCAGTGCATCAATCTGGCTCTGCTAGTTTTTATTTTTTTGTTTTTTTACTAAACAATGATGGTGCAGAATAAAAATACATTAATCCCAAACCATCTACTTTGACCCAGAAAATTGAATATTTACCATAAAATATCCCTTTTTGTTACACAAAATAAAAACATAATTTAATTGTTAGACATCTGAAGTAAAAACAAATAGATTAAAGAAGAGATTTTTACGGGGTAACGGGGATGCCAGTTACAAGATTTTCAGCAAATCACCTGGAGGGTTGAATCTACAAAACATGTACAGCAGATTACAGCTACAGTTTGATGATGTGATTACATAGATGATTCATGGTGGGTGTGTGTCTGAGTCTAGTCACTCACTCATCCACAGATCTTCATCCCAAGACCTTTCATTTTCAGTTCTCTTTGTTCTCCGTGACAGTGTGTGTGATGTGGTTTAAGCGTATTTAAATATCACACCGCGCCTCTGATGTGACAATTCTGTTTGATGGTTTCTTTCATGCTAAACTTTGAACAATTACATCTGTGAGAACAAGTAGTGAAAGATAAAAGCCTGCAGTAAACAAAGTGTTTTTACATACTGACCAGTGTTGTGTGGTTGCAAGTTTTCAGCAAGGGTCCTGTGAGTCAGTCAGTCCGCTGATAAAAATTCCTTCGGTGAAAGTCCTTTTGCTGCGGTCTGCTGATAACTCCGGCCTCATAAATAAAGCTTTAGTGTTAAATAAAACAGCAAAAGACTCGCGCCTTCCAACGTTTTGTGTCCAGTCATTCTAACGAGACAACTGAGAGACCTCACAAACAAACAAATAAACAATCACTGGGCGACGCCCCAACTGTCTTAGCTCAGCCTATTTTATAGACAAAATCCCAGCTAACAAGTTAACTTCCTATACACTCTTGTGCATATCCGTCTATAACAATGGACAACTTCTTTGTATAACATTCTAAATCTTACACACTTCTTAAGTGCAACTTAGAAAAGCAACGTGGAATGATGCTTTCATTTATTTATGTTCTTTGAGATTTGGCTCAGTAGATGCTGACCTGGGACAGGACCTGAGCATGGGCCTGGATTTGGGAGGGATGTGGCGGCTGCTGCTGGGGGGCTGGTTGTGGGCTGCCCAGTGACGCGGAGCCTGCCACTGAATGTGGTGTGCCAGGAGAATGCTGCGGAGGGGAACACTGGGACTGATGCTGCTGCTGCTGCTGCTGGAGATGTTGAATCTGCTGCTGATGCAACATCTGCATGTGCTGCAGCTGCATTTGTTGCTGCTGCTGCTGCTGTTGTTGTTGCTGCTGTTGTTGCTGCTGCTGCTGCTGCTGCATGTGGTGCTGCTGCAGCTGCTGCTGGAGGTGGTGCTGAAATTGCTGATGCTGCATCTGTTGCTGGATCTGCTGGTGATGCATCTGCTGTTGCTGCATCTGATGGTGCTGGAGGTGCTGCTGCATCTGCTGCTGCTGTTGAAGCTGCTGCATTGCATGTTGCGGCTGCTGCACCGGTTGCATGGGCGGGCTCATCTGAGACACTGCCGTTGACTGGGCACCTGCCACCATGGCTCCTCCTCCTGCACCCATCTGGCCCAGCAGCTGCGGTGGCATTCCAGATGACATGTTTTGGTGGGAAACTGTGACCGAAGTCACAATCTGACTTCCTCCTAGTCTCATCTGCAGAGGCTTCGGCGCGATGGCTCTTTGTAAGGCCTGGGATGCTGACGACATCGAGGGGTGCTGGTTCAGAGGTGAAGGCAGCACCAGGCCTGGGGACAAGCTGGTGGAGGCTAGAGTCTGCTGCACTGTGCGGATGGTTTGGGCTTCAGCTGACTCTGCTGCAGCCTGAAGACAGAAATCAGGAGCATTAGCAATGATCCACAAATTCACAGCTTTAAAGTGCAAAGGTTCATAGACGATCCACGCCTCCAGGAGCCGAGACCTTTCCACAATATCACACTGCATATTTTCATGACAAATATGAAAATTGAATTTGCTGTTTTGTCAAATTCACACATTTCCAGTAAAAAGATTGGGAAGGTTCTTACTTTGGAAACCAGACTAGCACGGTACGCAGCCAAGGCTTTCAGATACTCTTTCTTGGCAGCTTCTGTTTTGCTTTTGTAAACCTGGGAGACAAAAGTGTGTGTAAATAAAAGAGGTAATGTAAAAATAACACTCCTTCAACCAAAGACAAACAAGACAGATAAACATGTTGTACCTAGCAAGAGTTTTAGGCAGGCGTACTAATGCTGAATCTAAAGTTTATTTAACTCCAACCCAACAAAAATCATTTAAAAGAGTTATCACATTTCTTTTTAAAGACACAGTTTAAATAATAGAAGTATTTCTTCGTACCTGCTTCTGCTCCTCTCCCAGACCATCCCACATGGAGGCCACAATCTTGGACACCTCCCCAAAAGTAGCATTGGGATTCTGACCCTTAATGGCAGCCTGGGTGTCTCTGAAGAACAGAGCATACGCAGACACCGGCTTCTGAGGCTCATTTGGATCCTTCTTCTTCTTCTTCTTTGGAGTCTTGGGTTTCTTTGCAGGATCGATGGGAGCTGGTCGTTTCTCACCGATAACCTGCAGTAAAAGAATGTGCCAGGTTAACCAATGCTTTTCTATATCCTGATTCTTTGACATTATCTATTGAAACTAACTGCTGACCCTGTTGCTGTCATCCTGCTCGTCTTCATTGATGGAGCTGGAGGGTGAGGGCGTAGCAGACTTGCTGGCAGGTGGAGACGGGGAGGTATGGGTGATGTTAGGTCCTGCCATGCTTAGGTTCTGCGTGTTGAGCTGTGATTGGTTGATGGTTGCAAGCTGACTCCTTGCCATCATTCCATTAGAGTTGCTCATGTTGATGATGGACTTCATCACCATTGCTGGATTTGGTGGGTATTGACGCAGGTGGCCCGGACCCATATTCTGTACCACAGAAAAAAAAATGGTAGAAAAAGAAAGATTATTGTAAAAATTCACTGACTGTTCTTCGGTTTTTATACTCGTCCACAAAAGGTAACTAACTTTACTTAAAAAAAAATCAAAGATCATATTAAGCCTATTTATCTACCATATCTGCATGATATTCGTTTATTCAATAGTTTTGTTTGTAACTCTTCACACACAGAAACCCAACATATTGCGCACAAACTCAGGCCAAAACAAAGACTGAACAGAAACAAGCAGCCGTGTGGCACTCAGAAAAACTGCAGTGTCTCAGACATAGTACATAATGACTGCCTGCACCATACCTCGGTGCCTGTACCACAACAATACGTGCAACAAATCCCTCTACACACCACGTACATTATGAAGCTGTATCCTTTAACAGAGATGAAATCGGGTCACTGGATTCTTTGGATTGTTATGTGGCAGATCACATGTCACCATGTTCTGGGTCTTAAATGTATCCATTACTGGCCATGATAAATTATCTTGACACCCGAGGAGCCAGCTTTATAAGGTGGTAATAGATGGCTGCACAGCTCCGTTGATTCATTTCGAAACTCCATTGTATGGAAATCTGTGACAACTTTTGACTGGCCGATCCCTAGAGAGGAAGAGGACTAATGTCTTCGCACTGTGGCACATTACTTGAAATTCCATGATAAGAAATACATTAAAAATAATTATTTGCAGTTCGTATGTAGGCATCTACATGTCAGTTTAGTTTAGACTGAGGTGACCCCAGGGCATTCTCTGGAGTTATAGTTCTGTGAAACTGGCACCTTTCATAAATCATGTGCAACCACATACAAGAAGATAAAATACTTCCATATCATCAATCCCAGAAATCAAGAAGAAGATCACAGGAGGTGTGATGCTCCAGAGCTTTAGATCAGTTTCTTCTCACTGTTCTCAGATCCAGTGTGAATATGTAAGCATTTTCTTAGAGCTGTTAAAGTTAAGACAGTAATCATGTTCATTTAATTGTGAAAACAGGTGTGAAATACCACCCTCTACCTGCAGTTATTAGTTACAGAAAAACAGAAAAAAAAAAAGATTATCCATCCATCCATTTTCAGCCGCTTATCCGTTACCAGGTCGCGGGGGCAGCAGTTGCCACCCAAATCACACTGCACCGTACCAAACCCCCAAACCTTCCTGCGGGTGGTGAGTCCACTGGAAGGTACCAACCACCCTAACCGGGATTCGAACTTGCCCAGGAGGTGAACTCTGGGGTTCCACACCAATGACAGAGACATTAACTCTGGGCCAAAGTGCCACAAAATATGATTAATCATGAATAATCATGATCAATGTGTGGTTAATCTTTAAATTGTTTGACAGTTGCACTTTTATTTTTCAGTGAAATGTTCAGCTCCTGACAGAGTCTTAGAGAAAGTATAGGCAGCATTTGTGCATTGATTGTGGTGGGATGAAATTACCAGGGCTGCCAGCTCCCCAGAGGGAAGACTGATCAGGGAGCCAGCAGAGCTGACATGGAACAGCGGAGAGGAGGTGAACACAACAAAAAAGGTGATTTGTTCTCCCTGGATACATCCATCTGGTATTCAGCAGCAAAACTCAATCTCTCCCAACATCAACACATCATAAACCCACACACCTGGCTTTATTGAAAGAACCTTACGGATGCCTGTTTTCAAAAACAATATTGGAACAGCCTTTCCAACAGCAACATATTGGATCTACAACCCATTTCTTTTTCATATGCCACGTCTGCTGTTTATCATAAACACAATCTATGAAGTGAGAGCAGATTTATATTTACACGAGTGAGAGAGGTTCTGCCGAAGGTGAGACAGCATTAGAGGAGAAATCGGGAGACGTATTTCTCTTCAAATGTGGAAGCTTCCTGTTTGCCTCACCAATAAAAACTGCAGTAAATAAGCCCGTGACCAAATGACACATATCTACAACCTGCCATGTTCCAATTGCCATCGTCATCTTCATTACCGAGAATGCGTCGGCTCGCAGTTTGCCCTCTGCTCGCTACCAACATCAAAGATGTGCACACACTGGGCTCATTAGCTGTAGCCATCTGTATAATAATGCATCTGTCCAATCCCTGTGATGCTGTTCCGACTTAGAGAAATGGCCCATGATGCCATTTGTTTGGAATATGGTAATTTGTAATAAAAGCCCTTTGGATGTGGAAAGATATGCACCCACATATCACATTATTACAGCAAATGGAATGACAGAGCCGATAATGTTCAGATGATGTCACAGAATGGTCACATCCATGCAACACACGTATGATCACAATGACAATGAAATTATAGCTTTCAAAACCCAAGGAAAGTGGGAGAACCGTGTTAAATAACAGCTGAGTTGATTATGAATATGATTCTTGTAGCAAAGACGTGTCTTTACGTCCCTCTGGTTTCACATTTGCATTTTGATTGCAACATTGTCAACAGTCACAGCAGACATCTAACCAGATATTTTGATAGTGATCGTAAATCTGCAAGCAAGTCCTTATCTTGAGCACACAATGGCCAGATGTGCCCTCCTCAGTCAGGACCATGTGTGTGTATAACTAGGTGTGTTGTGTCTTTGTGTTTGTACATGAAAGCCCAACAAAATAAACCCACTTTAAGATGAACAAGGGTTGGTTTTTTGGGGGGGTTATTTCTTTAGAAAAAATCCCCACAGTTTGTTACTTTTAAAGTCCAGGCTAAAAAAACAGGCATCAACTGAGTTCTGTGAACAATACATGGCAAAAAAGAGATAAAAAAAAACAGTTTTGTACGTCGCTGCTTTACTTACTGTTATCACAACCATCACACTGCATGTGGTCACATCAAGCATTAAAGAAAAAAAACTGTGTGAACATCTTCCACTCTAAAGGCAAGTCAATAAACACGGTGGCAGCATTAAACATTCACCAAGTGATAAAAATCTCAAAGTGTTTAAACAGTCTGTTCCTAAAGATATTAGGGAAACAGAATTTGACTGATTTTATGAACAGTGCCTCTATATACTAAGCTGTAACAAGCTGAAAAGAATGTTAACAAGTTTAATTTCCATTCAATCAATGCTGGAGCTCTTAGAAATGTTCCATGGCAGGAGAGGGGTAAAATCATCTATATGGTAATTATAAGGATGAATCCCCCAGTAACTTTTGCCAGCATGAAAGGTCAGTCCTATTAAAGATAGTTTATCAGCACTCTGCACATATTCCTTTACTCGCCTTCTAAACGGGAACATGATTTTATTTTTTTTCCTCCTCTATTTTCTGCAACCGGCTGAAGTCTGTGCTTAAGCCAAATGAGAAAAATGGAACTGTGAATGACGGTAAAGGCTATAATAGCATGAAGATAAATTGTTTTTCTTTCCCCTGCCCTGTCGAAGTCAAACACACTTCTTTCTTGCTCTCTCTCTCTCTCTGTGGTGTGCAAACTCAGTCCATCCATCTCACCAACCTCTAACCCCCACTTAAAAACAAATTTCTCTCCCTGCCCCCCGTGCTCTCCCCCACCCTCAGAATACGGAGCCTCCACCCCTCCCCCACCTTGTTCTGCTACAGCCGCTGACCCTTACCATCTTATAATAATTTCTGGCAGTGCATTATGGGTATTTAAAACCTGTCCAACATGACATCATTTCATTTTTGGAGCTGGCGGAGAAAAGTAAATTACAGAATCAATCACGCAGAAGGTCAAGCCGAGTCTTCATTACAAGCATTGCATGCCTGCATGAATATCTTTCATTTCTGACTGACCCAATATGTCACAATGGTTGTCAGTTGAGGGAGAGAAGAAGAAAGAGTGAAGCAGAGTGAAAAAAAATCCACTCTCTTAAATTGATGTACAACTCATGTCAGTGGTTCTTGGCTTGGAAGGGAGATAAGAGGAATGTGTAGAAAAACAGGCTTTCTGCAACACTGCTCGTATTTTTCGTTTGATTCAGGATATAGTGGTCGACGAGCAGTCAAAACTGAGGGCATTATACTCACTGGTAATCTCCGCAATGTCAAAGCATATGAAATCAGGTGCAATGCACACTGTAAATGGCTTTTCATCTGATGTATGTAGCCCAGAATATGGTTTGGTGTCGCAGATTAGCATATCTCTGCTGCTGTAAAACTAATGACGTGAAGCTGCTACCTTGCAATGAAAAATATATAACGTGTCACCAAATGGTGGTAAATATAATAGGACAGCAGGGCAGGAATCTCTAAAATATTGATTTTAACACACAGTACAAGTGGTTGACTACTGTCGGTTTCAAATCCAATCACGGAAGACACAGAACTCATTTCAGTACATCCTTACATGTGTCGAGAAAAACCTCAAATGTGGCCAAGGCACCAGGTGTTTTTTGAAATGGAACCCAGAGACCCTCGCTGTGCAGGAGGCAGAAAAATCAAGAAGAAATTGTGAATAAAGCAATACTGGCAGCTCTAACTCCACTACTATTTGGCACTATTGAGACTCAATCACAGGTCAGGAGGACACATGCTGGGGAACAAAAATGAGAGTCAGAAGCTTGTTAGGAGAGCAGATTAAATAAATAATGACTTCAGATCCAGGGCTGAGCCCGGCACATTGCAGATGAGAAAAAAATGTACTTTGTCTCTTTGTAGAGGTTCGGCATCTGTGGCCAATTTAACAGAGACATATGCTGGACATTACAGGGACAGGAATTAGCAGAACACTTGGTAATGGAGCAGCATGGACAAAGCTTTCTGAAAACAGCCCAGGTATATTCACTGTGCGGATTTCTCATTAAGTCCTGATAAGAGACAGACTTCCACACACTCTAAACATTCTGTAATGGTGAGATTGTGCAGAGAAAAGAAAATCCTGGACAAGTGTTCGGGAAATATGAGCAGGGGAGCTTGATGAAAAATGTAATTGTAGTAGTGCACGGTTTATTTGTTTGCCCCTGCAGCCATAACAAATAATACAGAATGTAATCATGTATATAAGGTTGTCATCCCTTTATCAGCACACTGACAAAATGACAAAACACCACTCTTAGGGCCTTCGTAAATCATTGTCTCTGTGTACAGAAGGCTGAAAAGCACTGTTACTTATCTGGTTTTAAAAGTTGCGTTCCCTTTTCATGATGGAGATAAACCCTGTACATGAATGGAATTTCTACAGGCGTCATCACAAGACTTTTGGGGATCAATCCCATTTACAGGGAAGATGAAGGGCCACCACGAGCCATACCACACTACAATGTGTGATGACTGATAACGGCTGAGTGGTGCGCCGGCGACAACGCCACGAGGCAGGGGGAAGAAAGCCATATTCTCTCCTCAGTTTTTAATAGAGTCTGTGCACAGTCGGAGACATGAGCCATGCAAATGGAGTTAAAGAGGAATAATGTTTGAGAATCAAATCTAATCCTCCACCAAGTCGTGAGAAAAGTTGGGGAATGTAATTGTGTCAAGGTTCTGTTTCTTCCAGATGTAGAAAGCTTAACTGACCATGAAATGAAAATTCTTTAGGCAAAAGCCTTCTGGGGCTCACTTACTGTATACGGCAGAGATATTTTAAAAGCTGCAATTATTTCACATGCCAGGAGCATGGAAGCAGGAAAAAGAGCTGTAAAATTTTATAGCCCTCTCCCATATGGAATGTAAATAAATATCTCTAATATCAGTGGGTTTCAGCAAATGTGTTAAAGAGGAAGGAAGAGGAGGAGGAGGAGGAGGAGGAGGAGCAGGGTTTTAACAAAATGTTCATTTATTCAAACAGTTGTAATGATCATGACACCTCTGCTGTGCTTTGTGGTTCACAAAGCTAATTCACCATCACTCCTCTCATCTCTCAGCTCACTCCTTTGTCCTTTCCTTCTCCCTGCTTCTAAACGAATCCCTCAATTTTGTAATAGGTTTCTAAGACAACTAGTCAGCCAGTGGCATTTCCATTTTTTACTCCTCAATGCCTCCGTGATTGTGGCATTTCAAAATGCCTTTCCATTCCCAGACAGCAATCTCGCAATCTATGGCATACAGCGGTTATCAACCTAAAGAGACATATTACTTTGTCTACTGTTCTGTGTGTGACCAAGTGTGGCAGTGGAAAGGAGGATTAGTCGGCAAATATGTTAGACGAAACCTCACTAGAAAAGTAATTCTCCTAAACAGAGAAACAAAGCTGGCCCTTAAACACCACACAAAGCAGGTGTCTTTTCCTAAGACCACATGAGAGATTGGACAGAAGCATGCATCAGCATTTATCGCACAAAAAGTGGCTTCAGCAAGGGGCATGAATTAAATATGAGCTAGTGGAACTGTGGCACTTTTGGGTCCCATTTTCTCTGTCCTTCTGGGGCTGCACGGACTCGGTGCTCAAACACCTGTGATCTAGTCACATCTGCTCACCTTACAGAAGGAGGATCATCCAACACTCTACACACTCTCTTTTTTCTTATAAATATACTCACAGTAAGTAACATAATATCATGACATTTACTCAACGTGATCATATACCTTCTGTGTTGTAAACAAGGCCAGATGCTGTTCCAGATGCACTGACAACAGGAGGTGAACAGAAAACTCTGAAGGTGACATCGTGGCTGAGTAAAAGGGCTAATTTAACGACTGCATGCTTTGGGGTTTCAGGGATGTGCAGTAGTAGGTGTTTATAAATCACTATATGTCTGTTTTCTTACCACATCTGGAAATAAGCAGATGCAAGTAGCACATGCTGGAAAGTGCTGGTGTGCAGTTTTTGTGTGCTGACAAATGAAGATAACATATTTATGTAGTTGCAGGATGTGCACAGACATCTTGATTTACTACTGGCATAAATGCATTGGATTGCTCACCACAGGCTGCCCGTTGTTGACAGTCATCCCTTCCTGGTCCATCATGTTGCGTGAGATGGTAATGGAAGGCAGATCCAGGCTCTGGGGAGGGAACTGTGGGATTAATGGACCCCTGTGTGGACCTGGGGGCTCTGGCATTGGTGGGAATGGAGAGTCCACTTCAGACAAACCAAGACCAGACTCTGTTTCTGGTGGAGGTGTAATGGGTGGAATCTCAAACTCCTCATCACCTAGGCTTGGTGTATGAAATGTCTGAAAAGGAAGAAAGGAAACAAAAGTCATGTTACTGGAATATAATTTGAAATGATTCCCCTCAATCACTTTAATGGGTCACAAAAAGTATACAGTGTTGCGTTCATCTGCAGAGAAAATAGACCCAGTGGCAGTGATGCAGCTAAAAAGACACTAAATTGCTGACAATGGTAAAAAAGAAAATGTTTTCTTTACAGAACTGGGGAGCTCTGTGCTGTAGTGGCCCGGTCAACTCTACCAAAACTAAATCGATTGCTATAATTTAACATGGTTTATAATCAAGTTACACGTTTAGATGCAAATAATAATAATAAAAAATGTTGAATCCATGCATTAGCCTGGGGAATGACAGGGAAGGAATTAATAGCACCCCTACAGGAAGGTTTATGTATATATCTGTGAGTGAGAATAGCTGTATAACTTTCCATTAATAATGGAATGTTTTAGTTGAGTGGTAACACCCTGCTGCCAAGTGCACTAAGATGTAATATTTACTAAACTCACTGCAGTTCCCTTTGGTAAGAAATGGGAAAAAGCTGATGAAAAACTCAAAGGCAAAAATATCAAACAGTAATCATGGGATTTAGAAGTTGGAAATCGCTGGGCTGAAGTGCAAAGAGAGAGGTGCGTTTGAAAAACATTTTCAAAGATTTTTTACTGCTTGGCCAGAAGTGGCTTCCTTTTCTGTTTCCTTTGCTTGCACCCTTAAGCCTGCTCATCAAACAGCCTAATCCTACGGCCTTTAAATTAAAGCTTCTGGTCACACTTCATTTGCCTACGTGCCATCTCACCTACTTGGGTCTTTGTTGTCATCTGTAACTGACACTGAACTTGACTCTGGAGAATCAACATAATCACATCCTCACAATGACCATCCAAGGAGGCAGGATCCCATTAATTCAGCCAACACAGGGCCAAACCACTGGGTACACACAGCATCTTCAAAGCACAGGTCTTATACTAACACTGACAGTACTGACAGTCAGTACTGCTGACAAGTTGTTTGACGAAAGTGTTATTATTGGTATGAAACGTTACTGAATTTAGAAAACGCTGTAGAGACAATTTCAACTTTATCTCTGACACTATACTTTTTTGTCTTGGTGTTACTTTTTTTACTATTAAAAAATCTACTTTTGTTACAGCTCAAGTAAAACCAATTCCCTTGAATACCACCAGCAGCAACACCCAGACAGGTGAGGTGCCGTTAATACCAAGAGAAAAGTACACTCAATAACAGGGCTAATAAGACCCGCCTCCCTCCGTCTCAACGTCTCTGGAAATGGATGGGATAATGGGTCACAGTCAACATAGGAAATGTGCCGGCATGAGCCTTGATTAGAAAGTATTAATGTTCTTCTTCCTTGCTTTAGTACACAGACACTTAAAGCGATTTCATTGCCTAGTCAGGGCAGCTGTCCTGACAAGCCTTGATGAATTTCTATGGCAGAGGAGGCTAATAGAGTTTTCATTTCTCCGTTTTTCTTCTTCTCCGTATTCCTCATGCTGCACACAACTGCCTTGCTTTTCCAGGCTTGTTCCACAGCGAGAAAATCAGTTCTTCTCTCGGAATGAGCTGAGGTCATATTCATCACCTCTGGCCTCTGGTTCACCGAGTGCAGAATACATCAGAGACACCTTCAGAAGGATACGATTTAACGATTTTTCATCTTCACATCACCTCACAATTTTGTGCAATATAATCCACAACACTACATGCAAGTAGGTATACAAATGCTCCGCGCAAACGAGTGATAGGAAATAAAACATTTAAGGTTTTTGTAGCACATGGGAACAATAAGGGATCGTTCATCATCTCTGTCGTCATTCATCTTATTCAGCATCCCTGGGGAGGAGTGGGGTCAACGTTCACACCAGCCTTGAGATCTCTGCTGCACCTCTCATTTGTATTATATCACGCGCTGGCATGAAAGCACATGTATATCATTATCGTCTTACACTGTCTTGACTAGCCTCTGGTTCTTACAGCAGTATTGACAGTAATAATACTCCAGGCTAATGTGTCAACACAAGTCCATGTGTAAATTCTTTGGAGAATTAAATATTATAATTGTGGATGCTGTTTGCTGATTTAAGTATTTTTGTGTTACATTGTGTAGGGTAAATGAAGGCAGCAGTATATAGGCCACTGGATACTATTGGTGGCTCCACAATGGCCTAGTTTAGAGATCTGAGATAAATGTCAAAGACTTCAGTTGAGGTCAGCTGTGTTTTAGGAGGAAATAAACAGCAGAAAACTTTTAATCAATCAAAAGGTGCAGGGTTTTAATACAATATCTACTATTCTCCGGCAGTAATAATTAAAGGAATAGAAACTTTTTTTTTAATACAAGTCCAGTTAAAAGATTCTGCCAACTGTAAAATGGCCTAGATTAACAATCGGCACCAGAGGGCAGCGGTAATGTGGGGTCTGGGCTTGTGTCTCATTTTATGCTAGTACAGAATATGTCAGCAGTTTTTAAAGAAAAGACCATCCCCATAGGAAAGTGGTGCCAGATTTTTCTTGAACCCACAGAGTGGCTACATTGTAGTGCGCTGTCTGGTGTCATTTCACATAAAGCCAGTCTAATTCTGCAGCGGGAGCAGCTTAGCCGTTTCTGATCACAGATTAAAACATGCACCATCCACTTTCTTTGCATCACTATCCATTTGAATTGGTCTGAAAACCTCTGCAAAGTCGAGTGCTAAAACTGCTCGATGCTGGATGTGGAGGCGTGTACTGTACGGCACATGGTGAGCGGTGAGCAAAGAATGGCATAGAAACCACACACCACCACTGGGTTTAGTGATTTGACAGCACAGCAGTACTACTACTACTACTACTGTAGGAAACGTCTACTGAACCACCTAGGCTAAGGTGTTACACAAATTGTCACACATTTTTACCGTATGTGCTTTGGTGTAATGTTTGTCCCAAAATAACACGGTTTAGTTTCTGTTTGCTAACAGCGAATAATTATAGTACCGTCATTGTGTTCTCTTACTGACAGTAGGGGCACCCTCTGCACAACCATAACTACTACAGACAATACAACACGTACACACCAACAATAAGATGAACTTTTTTTCTCATTCATTCAACTTCTACTGCTCAAAGCTTTTTTGATGACCCTGGAAATCAATCTCTATTGTGGTTTTAAGTCTGATTAGCATTAACCCAGTATTCACAGAAAACTCATGCACACTCAGGAAACATACCACTACATTCAGAAAGACCAATGATTGCACTAGCAAACAGCGATCTTCCTGCTGTAAGGCTAACCAACTTTTGCAGCCTGTGGCCTATGGACAAAACGTCTCAGCATGTGCAGCCCAGACATGCTCTGTTATCTCCTACGGTGCATATATTTGAAATAATACATACATTTGTACTGACTTTTCTTTTCTTTTCTTTTTTTTTACTAATTCATCCGAAAACTTGTTTCAATCTCATGGCACCATACCATGACGCTGCCATTACAGACACAAATTATCCGCAAGAGCTCATAAAAAATTACTTGTGAGTGCATCAGTGAATTTTCCCTTCTGATATTTCATCCTGTTGCTGCCACACTTCAAAACTGAGTACAAGGACCATGAAATGGTTTTCAGGCAATCTTCCAGGTCCTTCAATAAATGTAGTAATGCAATTCACAGATGCGATGACCAAGACTTGTTAAAGGCAGCCGTGTGCAATTACTGCATATAATAGGCCTCTGAATCAATTGAGGCAGGATTGTGGATCCGGTTTCAAATATCTAGACAGGCAGAGTGCAGCTACTCAAATGACAACATCAAGCCCGGCACCCCTAATCAACATTATTTCAAATTTGGATCATTTGTAGTCCATTTCTACATATTTATAGTTCATTACCCGTCTCTAATTTGATCGGGAGGGTAAAGTGACCCATCTGAGTGAAACATAATCTCACCGTACAGTATCCTTTTCCCTGATAGAAGCAGTCAAGCTTTCCCTGCTAGGATGTATGCTTTAGCAGGCACTCCAAGGTCATCTTATCTCATCCTCTGAGTGCATAAGGTAAATGATACACCAGCTATTTCAACAACAAATACACACCTGCTGTTTGAATGTAGCAGCACCATGCCTTGAGCAAACAATTATATTAGGGAGGATGCAGGATATAGTACCTACATATGAAGTATGTATTAATTTATATTAAACATATAGTAAAGCTTTTGAAAAAAAAAAAAGAAGATGAACCACTAACCGCTAAACCACTTGAGTGTTGAACGGTAGGCGCAAAGGTTGCACTGTAACTGAAACCGTTAATTAAATGATTAAACGATACCAGTATCAATTCATCCACTTTACAAATGAAGAGTTCAATCCACGAGCAGCAGAAGACAGACCTGATCGATAAAGGACTCTCCAGATGATGATGCTGCTTTAGGCTAAGTACCACACACTCAGGTGTTGAACCGCTTCCATTTAGCACTAGTGCTTCACATGCACAGTTAAAGTTAATTCAGGCATGGGCAAAGATCCATGCCACAGTCAGTGTTGTACAGGTTTAACTGATTTATTTATGTCGGACTCGGCAACTAGAGTTGGGAACAACCATGTCTTTATCCTATAAGTAATGGGCAATTTTAGGTTGATATGTTCGTGGTTAGTGTATTGAGTCAAATTATTTAACCAGATGTATTATTTCATATTTGATGGGTTGGGTTTTTGTCCTTTTATCTATTTTTGTTACACATTGATAAATGCAATGTCTAAAATAACTTGTAGAAGAATGTACCTAAAGCCTTCCTCCGAGCTGTGATTTGCTTTATAGATTCCAAACTACATTTTGGAAAATGGAAAAATGGACTCACGGTGAAACATGCTGTATGACTTCCTGAACTGGTTTATTTGGTTTAAAGTAATCTATAAATTGTAGAGGGGCTACAGTATTTATCACTTCCTGCCAAGAGATTCCAAGAAAGCAAATGAGTGTTGTATCAAGGAAATAAGTCTTGTTTCTTTCTTCCTTGTCAATCATGATATGCATGAGAAATTTAATCTCATCATTGGAAAACACAGCTAGGATTCCCTTTTATATTCATTAATGGAGCATAGTAGACTGATGACATCATTTATTTAAATATAATGGATTTAAGTTGGGATTTCACGTGTGAGAGTGTTTTGTGTTTATTTTATGAATTCTTGTCATTCCCATCGTTAAGATTCACTGTTTGACATAAACAATTTGACTACATTTCTGAATGCAGCTCTGATTCTAGTTGCAGTGTTAAAATGGTAACTTTGTGTGGATTTACTGGACAAGAATATAAAACTAAACATGGAGAGAATATATTTAACCTTGCAGTCAAAGTTAGCTTTCCATTAGGGAGCGCTCATAAAAAAAAATTACTTTCCATTCTACCCTTGGCCTGAGGCTGGCACATTAAATAAATTAATAATGCGTTACAGTGGAGATGATGTGAAAAACTTCTTACTGCTCTCACTTTAGCACAGGTTGCAACAAATTTGGACACTGCATTGGCTCAAAACAGAATCCACACTCACTATTTCTCTCTCTTTCTCCTACTTAGCACAATGCCATCTGTGCCTTAACACTGGAAACAGTTGTTCCTTTTGATAAAATGCAAATGAGTTGGGGTGTTTTTATCCAGTCCCTCCACCCAATCCTCAACCCACCCACAGGCCCATCCCCCTACCCCTGCCTGCCACAGTGGGCCCTCACAGCTGGGGGCTGAATGCTCTCCAGCAGCTTGTGTCGGCGTGGTCCTGCTGCAGTGGGCCTCCGCGGCTTAAAGGATGCGTCCACTCAGCGTACATGCGGAGGAAAATTAAACTCCTTCCGTGACACTCCGTGGCTTTGTGGAGCAGCCACTTTATGAACACGGGGTCACACGCTCCAAACACTCCTGAGGTTCAGTGTCACTGTTGCATCCCAATGGCTGAGTGGCGTGAATGAAAACAATACTGCCAACAATGACATGTAGCACAGTATTTTGGATGTGCGCTGATGCTTTGCTGTGGGTTTTGAAACCAGATTAGTCCCCTCTGCTAAAGTGAATGAGATTGGCCCGTTTGAACCATAGAGGATCATGGGTATTTTTGGTGCACTTGTCTCTAATGACAGGGCAGCCGAGTGGGTGGAGGGGAAATAAAACGAGTAAATTTAGATCACTGTTAGGACGTCTATGGCTCACAGAGGCAGCTATTTACCTCCAGAGGGAAAAAAGTATTCCCTTCTTTATTTTAATGTAACAGCAGAGTACATTGAGTTATTACAGCAGCTCCACAGCCAGATTAGTGGTGACATTTTCATTTTCAGTTTGTGCCAGCACACAGAGGTTCGGAGAGTGACAGAACCACAGCACATTCTTTGGACTCCTTCATTATGTTTTTAAAAACGACAATGGAACCAGGTGTTTATATCTTCTGCTCCATGTGATAACACTTTATCTTAACAGAGTGTAGTCAAGGCACTCAGGTCAAATCTCTCCAAAGATACAAGGAGACAATAATGTGTAAGTCTGTGGCTTTTGTTTGTGAGCTTAGGTGCTTGGTGGGCCGGGGGCATGAGGCATTCTAAGCAATAAAAAATAATCTTGTTCCATATTAAAAATGTAAAAAAAAACTCAAAGTTTTTTTTACAGGTAGTGTAAAAGGTACTGTACAGGTACTGTTTAAAATCTCTTTAACATTAAAAATGTATAATTAAGCATACTACAGTACCTTTGACATTAAAAATGTCTTTGACATTAAAAATGTATAATTAAGCATACTCACATCACCAGCAGCCAGCAGGGCTCCATTTGCCTCAGCCATGTTCATGTAGTTGTTGTTCTGGAACTGCAGAAAAAGCCAACACAAAACAAACATAATCAGACCAGTGCCCAGAAATCATCCAGTGAAACTCAACCACTCTGCACTTCATCCTGCATTTCATAACAGACACCTGTCACTCAAACTGGTTGCCACACTTGGCTGTGGATGTTTACACAGCGAGTTAACCCTTTTTTACACACACTACCACCCAGTCATTACTGGGACATGAAGAGAGGCCCGGGCCAATTTGAATCAGGGTAATGAGAATCTGGTCTGGCTATTCAGCTCTTGTGGGAAGGCAATTAAAGATATGTTTGCATCACAAAGCCAAGTATCAAGATGCAGTGGCAGGTTATTAACTTTAAACAAGCTAAGGAAGAGATTACTGAGAGGAAATCTGGAAGAGACAGTTTGATGTTTTTTATATTATGGGTGGATTTGGATTTTAAGCTCACTATTCACTCATGCTTGCTAATAACAGAAATAGTATCAGAGTTATGATAGTTTACACGAGAGCCAGTGGTATCACAATAGTGCCACACTGTATAAAGGGAAAAAAACATGAACTTTCACAGGAAATAACATGTTTTCACTATTCCCCATCACCTCACCCTCCACCTCCAACCCCAAACCCACACATAGCCTGCTGGCAAAATGGCAGCCACTTCCTTTCTTCTGAGACACAGCCATGCTGACAGGTAGGAACAATGGGACATAGAATGAAGAATTATGGGCTAGCAGCTGGGCCCAGGAGCACAATGCACCTCTCTGTGAGTGAGGAGTGCAAAACCCCAGCCTACACGGCTCAGAGGAGAAAGAATCACAGCGCGTCCGCGTCTTCGCAAGCTTCCGTGGTGAATGCTCCCCCTGTTTTCCACCAAGGATCCAGGCTAATCTCATCACTGTGTTTATAACAGAGTCACTCACTTTAAAATGTTATGAGTGATGAGAAAGAGGTGGCGAAAAAGGCTTGTTATCTGAACAGACGCCAAACAATAGTTTAAACAAATTAAGATGACAGTGAAGTGAGAGGTGCATTAATATATTTTCAGTTTCATTACGGGGTTTGTTCTCCTTTCCTCTGCCTTGTCTTCTCAGTGGTTAGTATGTGAATGTAATTACTGAAACAGCTACTGCTAATCAACCACAAATAGTATCCATTAATTAGTCTATGCCCTGGAGAGACAGAATGAGAAATCTGCAGCTACGCTAACAATGCTGCCCGCCAATGAGGAGAGGAGCCACATGCTCCGCTAGCAGTTACTGAAGCAGGTGGTTTGTGCTCTTTAGGCCTCTGGAGCCATTTTACCTGGAGCTGTCCTGCTAACCATTTCTGACTGGAGCACTGATGTTTACATGTTGAAACAAACATTACTGCATGCTAATGTACAACTACTCACAGACTCACAGGAGTCAAGAGAGAAACACCTGTCAATACCACATCGTCCTCTGCTCGCTAGGTGTGTGTAATTTTAAGACTTGACATGGCTGCCTTAACATCAGGCACTGGGCTGGTAATTAACCTTACGCCAGGCTTATCTGGGAAGTGTTACTCTGTCCTTCCCTCTTCTTTAAGATAACAAATTGGAGTCTCAGAGATATCCCTCTTCATTCAAGCACTAGGAACATGGTTCTGATTAGATGAGCGATAGGGTTTCATGCAGTACCGTGTCTTTAACACTCTTCCTTCCTCATCTCCTACTTGATGCGATAAAGATTTCAAGAAGAAAACAGACAATGGCTCAATTCTGCATTAACTTCTCCGATCATTTGTTAAAATCCCCGAAGGACAAAAACAGAATTGTAATCCGTCTAGGCAGGGCTGTAGGAGACAAAGGTATGTTGGGTATGATGGGAAAAATAACAGGACTTTGGATTATTGGATTTAATTTATTTCTGCTCTGTGTTGAAACTGTGATCTGACTGCAGATTATGTTAAAAACAAGCAAATGTCAGTCATATGTAGATTTTAGAGTGAATCCATTTGGTGGAGTTATATATTGAAATTACTCATTTTAGCATGACAAGTGACAATGATGAAGAAATGGAGCAGTCCAGCTGCCAACTGGAATAAAAAGAACCAAGGAACTCGTTCCTCTCTCTCTAAATGTTAGCTGACAACAAACCCTAAAGAGTACATTTACATTTCTGCATTTAAGTCATGTATGTGTGTGTGTGTGTATATATATATATGCTTCAGTGGGGCAGTGGTGGCTTAGTGGTTAAGGAAGCGGACCGGAAGGTTGCAGGTTTGAATCCTCCAGCTGCCAAGTTACCACTGAGGTGCTCTGAGCATGGCACCATCCCCACTCACTGCTCCCCGGGCGCTCAAAAAAAGCACTTTGGTGATGGGTTAAATGCAGAGGTCACATTTAGTTGTGTGCAGTGATGTGTGTCACAATGACAAGTAGTTCACTTTCCTCTCCTTTCCTTTCACAGACGCTTGTGTCAGCAATGTTTCTGAGTACAATTAAAACAGCAATGCACTTTAATTAAATGCTGTAATTTTAAATCAAGCCATTCTCTTTTTTAAAGTAGTGTTGTGGAAGAAGTGGAAGAACACTTTTGTCTCACAGATCTACCGTCTTCCTGTATGATCTTTGCATGTTCTCGTTGCCTATGAATTTTTTCAGGTATTTGTGTTTTAGCCACAGTCCAAAAACACGCAGGATTAGCTTAAGTGGACACACTACATTAACCATAAATATGAATGTGAAGGTTAACTGTGAAGGTCTCATACATTTGGTCTCACAGTCCAATCCAATCACTTAAACTCCCAGCTTCCCTGTTCAACCCTGAAGATAATTAAGTGGTAGAAGATGAATGAATATTCTGCTTTCGTACCTCTATACTGACGCGAACAGATGCAGCATGTGTTCAATTCACGTGGATGTCATGTTACACATCACCAGTTGTTCATGAAAACAATGAGTGGATAAATCATGCAGCCGAGTGTCATTAAACAAAACCCAGACGGAGGTAAATTGAGCTGGATTAAATACTGTAAGCACAGACAATGATCCGAGTCACATTAGCTTCATTAGAGAAAATACAATCAAGTTCATTGGAAGAGCTAATTAGTAACCATCAACTCCCTCAGCACTGTCTCGGGGAACATCTTTGACATGTTTTAGTACTTTTTCAGTTCCCTTTTGGGGCCACGCAGAACTCCTCAGAGACCTCCGTCTAAAATCCCCAGAACTGTCCGTCTTGCTGGTATCAGTCTACAGCATAAAAGCAGTTCCATGTTAAGGGATGGTACAATGATGGCTGGAGGCCTCAGTGGATAAGCTGAACGCAGAATGAAGAGGAGGGATAGCATTTGTCTCTATGTTCAGGTTAGTGTGGACTGAGTCAAATGCCAGATTAAATTAGGTGTGATTGGAGGGACCATGCAGCTGATGGTTAGGAGCCTCTTTAAAAATGGGTCAGTGCAGACAATGAATGCTGTGTAATTGAAATGATGAGATGAGCGGGAACAGAACTGTGCAAGCCACGTGAGGGGCCAACGTCCCTGTGTGATTTTCAAGTCTCTGGGAAATTTGGAAACCAATTTAAAGAAAGACAAATACTCCCAAAACTCACTAGAGATGCTGGAAAAAAACAAAACAAACGGTTTAAAACCAGATAATCCTGTGTTGTTTTCTGTTTTACAAAGAATCGCTTCCCACATTTATACACTTCCAAAACTTAAGCATGCAGTTGTTTGTTTATTTGTTTGTTTTTTTTAAATAAAAATAATAAATTGTGTCGCCTTGCCTTAGCAGGCTGTTATTAACATCGGGAATAGAGAGAAAAAGCATGCCGTGCCAGTGTTTTTGTTCCTCATTCTGCACCACTGGCACATTTTTCAATAACTGTTTAACAGTCGAGAATTAAGAGCTTACATGGACCCTGAGTCTGATGTGAAAAGAATGCACTGTCTGCATAATTGAAGGCAGACAGGAACGATACCTTACAGTGAAAGGGATGAATGTGAAAGTCTGTTTTTCCCCTGTAAATAAAGCATAGTGCCATCAGAAAATAATTAAAAGAAAAAATGCGTCTATAAAATCTAACCATTTATGAAAGTATTTTTACAGTAGAAAATGGAATTTGTAAGCTGAGATTTTTCTTTTTGCCACCCTTTAAACCCTAGCTCAGGAATATTTGTATGGGAGAATGTCCAGTGGGAAATATGGTGTTTTGCAGCTATTATAGCAAACAAAATTATTTCAACCTCAGGGCAAACACAATATTACACCAACATGACCCCATCTCACCCATAGTATGATGGAATAAGCACATAGATCCTATCAGTAAACATGAACTGGACAGCCCACACCGACAACACCTGACTGACGACATGCATACAAATGGAAAAGGGAAACTGCAGATATTTTTATATTTTCATAGAAACTGTCAATGCGACTCAGTCAATGGTGTGAAAATTGGAATTTAATAAAGAGTGACTGAGACAGAAGGATGATGACAAGCAATTACTTTGAAGAAAAGTAATAGGCTCTGTAATGTGTTTTTAAACAAGCCTTAGCACAATGTTCTTTGGTTTTACAAGAGAACAATCAAAAAGTCACAACAGCAGTGCAGTCTATCAGCAGGTCCCCTAATTGGACCATTCTTTCTGCCCACTGAGAGTCACCAAACTAATTCAATCATGAATCCAGGCTTTCCCAAAAACATATCAACTGCTGACAAGCCATTTTACAGTTTAAGCTGGAGCTGGTTAATCACAGCCTAGTGTGTGTTCTCTGGAACATGACACTTGTGCTAATGTGGTCTCTAGTGGTTTTAATAAAATACAGCAAAAGCACTGCAGTAAAAACTCAGCCTCCATTCCGGAGAACCCCACAGTAATGTGCTATATATTATTTTATGCAATTTCCTTTAAATCTAGGCATTCTGCCAGGTTAGAGACCCACACTTACTGATGGAGTTAGTAGGACTCAAAAGAGAAAAAATAAACTTACATCTGCTTTCTCTAATTCTGCTCAAGTCCTGTTGTAGCCTCTGGAAATCATAGCTTCTGATTCCAGAGCTTCTCATCACCAATAATAAGCTCATTTACAAACCCATTCAGCAAAAAAAAAAATCACTCTGCAGCTGCTTCTCTAGTGATCACAAGGCCTATTCACACCCAGCAGGCCGCTGTGCATGCAGCGTTTCGCTGACATATATAGATATATTCCCTCCTATGTGTGCAGCAGTCAATTTGTAAAGCAACTCCCAAACACAGCATGTCCACACAGTTGGCTCACAAGCTCTGTTCTGATCTGCAGGTCCAATCGATTTGTAATTCGGTTTAAAGCTAAAATCATTACTCCCCCAACCCAGCACTGTCTTCCACCATTAGAATGGGTAGTCCTCAACTACACAAGGCAGCAGTGAGGGGAGAGTGTTTTGCAAGCATCTCACTTTTCTCTTTGGTGTGAAAGTGGTAAAAGACGTGCAAAGCATCCAACGTGAGAAAAAGTGAGATCTGGGGTAAAACTGATGACAGTTTAGTTCAGTCTGTGTGCGATGTGTAGTGCAAAGCTGAACATATGGTCCATTCACCAATATAATTAAAGCGATAGAATCACTTTATCCTGACAAGATTGAATTTGTCACAAGTAAACCCAAAAACACAGCCTCTCTTCTGAAAAATGACACGACATGGGGATCCTGTCCTGGAACAGTACCTTAGTTTGCATATCCAACCAAAATAACAAGCCTAACTATCAAAATAAAGGAAAAAGCTATTTCGCAGTTCAGCAAATATATATTATGTTTTTTCAAGCTCTCCGATCATTAAAGCAGTGTTGAAAGGCAGTAAAAAAAAAAGAGAACTACAGTTGGTGTGTTCAGCATATTCCTTGGGGCTAAATTTATATTCGGCAGCGACACGGTGTGTAAGAGTGATGGCATAGATATGTAAATAGGACAGGGCGAAAACACATTTGTAAGATCTTTGCATTTCTTCAAAAGTATTTGCAAACCAGGGCTGCAGGCAGCTCTGGACAGTGTATCCTTGGCACATGGCGAGGGTGCCAGGAATATTACCCAGACTCAGCCCACTTACAGAGGACACTGCTGTGAATGTTGTGGATTTTCCCAGAAGAAAGTTCAGCTAGCTAAACCGAGGCAACTTCATGTTTGGTGTATTTTTGTCCATTTATTAAATAAGCTAAGATATATTTATGTTGTTTTTTGGGAAGAAAAATGTAATGAGCTGAATGTTATAACACATGTGAGACAATTGTCTTAGACCACTTGCTGAAGTACGAGGTAACTGTAGAGTAGGATTAAATGGAAGTTACTCCTGGAGTCCATGACAGCAGGACATTAACAGAGATGAATGATGTGCGATGGAGGAAACGCTGTACGAGTCTGTGAGCAAAGAAAATGCAGAGTCAAGAGCTTTTAGTGTCCATCAAGGGTTAAAGAGAAGTGCACCATATAATGTCCATCCAGGCCATTTACTACAGTAATATGGCAAAGATGGCAGCTTTATAATCTTGTGTGCACGTGTGTGTGTGTCTTTAGAGAAGAGCAGTCAAATCTTTACAACTTTCTGACATTAAACTTCAGTTCAGTTCTCATTAGGTTACTGTAAGCCAAGCTTAATTTACTGTACATGAGACCCTGCAGTTTTAATGGTGTCCTAACAATTGCAATGTTAACGAACAGATTAGTAAATAATAGCCTTTTAAATAAAACGGCCTCCTTTGGGTCTGACATGCTAGAAAATAATCTCCACCGATCCTCCACTGCAACAATGGGTTCATCATAAATATAAACCTAATGTCGGCATATAATGAAGGGCTACACAATTGTTAAGCCAGTCTGTTTCAGCAGTGTTGACAGAGAACTATTCAATATGCAGTGAACCAAGTCTTTGAAAAGCGGACATCTCCATACTTTTCATTGTTAGGTTTAAAGCTAAAACTAAATTTAAATTAAACAGTGACTACCACACACTCCGACTTTGCCAATATGAATCTGGAACTCACATCCAAGTCCTGCATGTTACACAATGAAACCAAAATACACCCAGCTTGGCCATGGCTACTGTTTACTTTAAAGCCTAAGACTTGCAAATGATTCCAAAACAAAGATGGTCTTAGAATCTCTCATAATGGAGCCATGGTCTAAGCCCTGCAGTCTCAATAATATGCAGGTCAAGTCTTCTCTGTACGCTTAAGAGCAAATCCGAGAAGAGAGTGCAAGCTAAATGGGGTGCCAACTTTGATCTGGCGGGGTGCAAAGCCATTGGCCCAAAGCCAGAAAAAGGGCTCAGATGATGAAGAGAATCTGAAAAAAAAAAAAAAAAAAACATGGTTTGCTTTTCATACAATAGCTGCTCTGGCATGAATGCACGCTTCTTGAGGAAGCAACATGAGAAAACTCCGGCCTGATGGTGTTGTCTTGCATTTAAGCCACGTCTCAGGGCTGTTTACTTCTAGTAGCTTTGAACCAACTCCTACTCAAGATGGTATCAGAGGTGTGGATTTGAAGCAACGTTCCTCTGGTGTGTTTGAAATCATACCACTACACAGCAGGACCGGCCGTGGGGGTTCAGGAGCCCAGTAACTAAAAATGACATGGTTAAAAGTCATTCAGGAGAAGAACAGCTTTCCATTATTAGAAATGGGTTTTTGTTTCTGGCCGCCACTAATGTTGATGCTTGGGCTACTTCCCCGGGTTTGTTGGGAGCTCTGGGACTCAGAATCACATAAAGCTTTGTAGGAAACGGCTGGAAATGGAGTTCTCTTTTATTGCTATACCAGCACAGATGCATTTTTCTATTCCCAGTGTGCTGTTACCAGCTAATACACTCATTATAACCAGCTTTGGGAATGTGCACAGTCAAGAGCTTTTAAGGATGGACTTGACTCAATCCTCTAAGAACAAAAGTGAAGACAGCAAAGGAATAATGTTTAATATTATAAATAAAGTCAATAAACTGTGCTTCGTTTGTGGTGTAGTTTAATGAAGTCATTAAGATCAGCTGATAACTACACCAGCTGTAGCAATAATCATAAAATGTGGTTCAATGAGGGACTGAATCAATGCACTTATAAAAACTTTACACAACATTTACAGTCATTTGTAACTTTTTTTATGGTATCAGTTCAGCGCTTTGTGCCCTTGCCATTTTGAAACATTTTAAAACATTACCATGGAGAACACAAGTCCACAGTAAGCAAAAACCCACTGGTTGTTCAATCTCTATAAATCTGAAATACACAAACTGCTGAGCGGTGACTCATATATCAGTCTATTATATACTACAGGACTGACTGTATTAAACAAATGGCCCGGCTTGCAGCTGGAAAAGAGAGGCAATATAGAGAGAGCAGAGGTTATTGTCTAATTTAAATTTTGGCCGTGTTCCCAGAGCCGTACCACATTCCAATTTGTGGCTGTGTTGCTTGGCGCTACTAACAGAGGTCCGGCTGCAAATACTCTCGGGCTCCTGTCCAGAAATATGTCTCCAAACTGACAATCAACAAGTTGGCAGAGATTAACAGAAGGACTAGGGCAAATTAGGTGAAAGAAATGAAAATGCACAGATATGGATTTCCTTTCCCGTTTCTGTAGCTGCAATAATGTGTTGGTAATCACTGTGATTTAACACACACCATCACAGACTCATCAAGAAAAACCTGCAAATTATTTCTGCAAGATCTTTGAGGTTTATAATGAAATAGCTGCTAGAAAAGACACAAGTAGAAGACAGAGTAGTTACAGAATGGTTGAGCGCACCCTCAGAAGCAATTTGCTATTTCAAGAATTTCCTTGGCAAACTATTGTCCTTTTATCTTGAGGACTGACAGCACACCAGGACATTATTAACCAACCTGACAGCTGTCAAAGCACGTTGTTTTTTCTGTGACAGTGACCTCTGGGCTAAGTGCTTAGCTAATGTTTTTAACAGAACTCAACATCTCTATTTCACATTTACTAGATCAAAAAAAATAAAAGAGATTACCCCATAGTTTTGAGTAATTACAAACACTGAACGTCAACCTTGATTTCCTCTCAGTTCATTTGACATTTAATAGGATTGGGAACAAAGATACTGTGCACTGATCATCCTTTATCCATCAGACGAGAAACATTCTTTTACTCTGTGTGAAATGACAGGTTTACAGATTAAAAGCTGGAGATTTGCTGTGTACTGAAGCAGTGCCATTTTAAGAACAAGGTGAGACAAGAAGTAATAAAAAAGACAGCAGTTAAAAGAACATTCACAGGATTTTTTGGGCTTGGCAACAAATAACATGAAGCCAATAAAGTACAATGTCTTCCTCCACACTGACATTGGCTGAATATTGATAGGCTTTTTTTTAAAACAATCATAATGTATGAATGGTTGGTTGTACTGTATGTGTATTCAAATGTCAACCTGTCATCTCTGAATCTATTTGTTAACAAAACAATCACGTGTCTTCTTGTAAAAGACACTCCTCTTCACAGTAACATTATCTTCTAATTTGACTCCTGTGTGATTTCCCAAATCGGTGCCATTTGGCCTATGATAAAAAAAACAACTTGCAGATCCCTGTGCACATCCACCCATCACTTCTCGTTTGTCTTCACTTGACACATTCTTGAAACAACTACTTGCCAAAATGTGTAATTTATGGAGAGCAGCGGAACATGTACTTATGCTGCTTTGATCACATTCAAAGTGATGGATGTTTATTTTCAAATATTAAATGTACGTGTTTCTTTGTTTTGCTTTATGCAAGGGCTGTAGTGAGAAAAATCAAATAAAACCGAGCGCAGCCTTTAGTCAGAGCCAAAAAGAATTCCCACTGTCAGCTTGTCATCAGCTAATTTACCTGGAGCCAGAGGGAGAGATTCAGTGGACACATAGGGAGAGTTAATCTCTTCATTCATCTTCACTAAAGGGATCGACCCAATTAGCTCAGCACATTGACTAGCAGCCCTCGTGTTTGCGTTCCTTACTCAATATTTGTCCACATCCTAAATCAGGAGTTTTCCTGGCTCCAGCTACAAGGCTATGAAATGATTTGAGGTCCACGCATTAAATTTAAAAAATCATGACCCCCTTTATTCAAATCTGTCAACTCTGAAATATTCACGGCTGCAATTTGCTGTGACTGATTAGCCGGTGGAAGGGTTGCTTGGGGATAACTCCAGAGAACTCTGTAATTGAGGTGATTTGACTTGAGAGCAGTTTGTTTCCCACTGATAACTACTGCACACATTTCCTTTTCATTAGACTTTTCATTTTTTGGCCTTTTGTGCAGGAGCAGAAACAGCAGTTTATAGCACCGTATGTGGGACATATTATATTTAGACGCTGACCATTCAGTGTTTGCTGGCCTGGCTTTCACAAAACCGTCAGTTCTGGAATCTCACATTTCAAGGACAAAAATCGCCCAGAGATAACGGAGACCAGAATGTCCTACATAGAAAAATGACATTTTAACTACAGAAATACTGGATAATGACCATGATTACAATTAGGTAATAAGTGCACTTTTTTAGATGTAAAATTGTATGGATCAGTATCCAATTCAGAAGTCAATGTCTATGGAAGTACACATGATGACCAGAGACATTTTGACAAAAAATATTGTGGTTTTGTTTAGGTTGGCACATATACTGGGGGATTACAAGGCCTAAAAGGAATGATAAACAGTGCATTTAAATGGCTAAGCCATTCAATTATGTCTAATGATGAGCGGTTTCATTATAACCATGTGCAAGTAATTAGGAGATTAATATGTCAATCCTGGTTTTGGCAGCGTGTGCAGCCAGAGGAGGAAATATTCACCACAATTGTTGTGCTACAAAGCACTCAAAAGTTTTTTCGTTTGTCACACTAAATCACATGTGTTCAGCTGAAGAACCCAGACTCAGAGGTTGTCATTCTTTACCAAAACATAAGGCTGATGCTCAGGGACATGTCGTTGTTTTTTTGGTGCTTAGTCACCTACACTTAAAACATGAACCCTCAGGGTTTTAATTAAACACCAAGGTACCTCCCCGGGGATTCTGACTCGGCAAAGGAAACTACTCTGATTTATGTACAACTTTGTTGCTGCTCCTGCTTGAAGCATGGCTGTTATGGGAGAATGTGGTGATGGATTCATGGACAGGGCAATTATCCTTATTTGTTAATTAGCTTCCTGTTAGAGATGGTATTTTTCCTGCAAATATTAAAAACCACCAATCTTAGTCAACAAAAGCGGAGCGATCGTGCACCATTTGATGCATTTCCATTCCTTCTCCCTCTGTGCTGCAGAAGTCGCCACAAATCAGCAAAATACTACACAGACAATGTCAGTAGTCACCTCAACTGTGATTACAGTCAACAGACAAGTTAATCCCAATAATGACAGCAGATATGAACAAAGCTCTTGGGAGACTTTTCTAAACAGGGCAACCCATTACTGTCAATAATCAATATGGCCCTGAGGTAGAGGTTTTGAACTTAACAAGGCCTTTTAGCTTAAGCCCATAATGAAAATGTTGTGTCATCATTACAGCCATTCCAATACTAAGGTTAAGGCAGGTCACACGAACTGCATGATGTACGAGTATAAATAACTCGTTTTTTGTCGGCTGCATTAGAAGAATCTAGATTTGTCTGGGATCAGGTTTAACATACAGTAGTAAAAAATACTCAAGGGCCTCAATACTAAATCCTGAAAACTATAGCCTAAAAGCCTTTAATAAAAATCTAAGCAAAAGCACAGGATTAAGAAAAATGTAATTAACTCCGAATTTATGCCTTGGAGTTTTTCTTTTAAAATGTCTTATCGGTCTTTGTTTTGTTTTTCGGATTTCCAAAAACCATCCATTGTACACCCAGTGACTGATGCAAGGATATAAAGGATGTTCATTTAAATCAGTGGCCAAAAAGGCCTCTTCTATGGCCACAGGCCATACCTTGGATACATCTGAGGTAAACACACACGCTTTAGCCAAAACCAAGTCTGCTGTTCTTTTTTTCTTGTTGCTTTAAAGAGTTCAAATGTATACCATTTAATAGGGGCAACGACGAAAACAGTTGACATGCAGTTGGAAAAACAACCATTAATACATTTTTGCAAAACTTTTTTTTCAACCTTAACAAGTTGGAACTTATGCTCAGCCACTTCGCTGATGAAGAAACAGACCTTTTAAGAGTCTACCTCTACCCTGAGATGCATATACAGTAAGAAGCTAATGGAGTCTTGAAAACTACAGAGGTGTGCTGGGATCACTGCCATCAGCTCATGGAACTGCTGAAGGTCACCACTGTTGAGCAGAGCAGCCACGAGCCTTCATAAAACCGTGCAGCGTGTCATTATTCTCAAAGTGTTTCATCATATACAGTTAACCTTGGCTATTTCTAACCCAACACTTTAATCAGCTGTCTTTAGTGCCTCTGTAACTGTGTAGCCATTTCGTCCCTGTGCTTGTTTTATCAGTGGGAGACACAAAAATGTAGTATTGAATTACACACTGAACCAGACTGGCAGAGCTGTTCAGCTATTTGCAAAGTTTGACCACGAGTAAAAGCCTGTAAAGATGAGGAAGTAAATCAGTTTTTTTTTCTTTTTTCTTAAAAGGAAATTTGAAAAGAACCACATGTTGTTGTCCAGTATGGGAAACCCTGCCAGTGCTGAGGCCTCACAGACCTTGATCTTGTTTCTACTGCTGCCATCCCACACTTTGACCACATGTGAGAGAGCACGAGCCAACAGAAACACACACATCACAATAACCAATGACACGCTGTGAATAGGCCTTGACTTCAACTCCCGAGCATTTCAAAAGTTGGCTCCAGAACCTCATAGACATCATTCACATCTTCAGCTGAAACAACTGTACCTGGACTTTTGTTACTGAGGTCGTGACCATTGTTCTTTTTAATCTGCTAACTAAACACACACTGGACATACTCATAAATACTGCAGAATGCTTATACAAGGGGACATATCGATGTTCCAATAGCCTTACTGTTGAGTCAAATGAAGACACGTCTTATTTAACTATGGCTGAAGGATCAGTGTCACAGTCAGGCAACAGTATTCACTAGAATTCTGTTCTTTCTTTCGAATACATTTGATCCGTTCCATCTACTCTGCCCTTTCCTGATGGCTGAAACATTATTAACTTTTTCATGGTGGACGTGCTTATAAACAACCCCTGGTTTTGGATACAGGAGAAGATAAAGATTTAAACTGGAAAAGGTCAGAGTTTCCTCTGCTGTGTGCACAGTCTAGTCAAGCACCAATGGCTGTAAAACAAGAAGACGCTGTAAAGACCAGACAGAAGAAAACACCCCACTGTAAAAAAAAAAAAAAAAAAGAAAATGTTGTGTACGACATCTTTTTACGTGAAATTGGTCTCTGAGAGACATGTACGTACACAGAGTAGGCAGAAATAAGGATGATAAAGAGGGCAAACATGTTCTGCTTAGAAACAGCTGTTTCTTCTTGTCCTGCGAGACTCAACACTACAGCGAGACAATGTTTCATCAGGACGCTGCGTTAGAATCAAACCGAACAACAACTGCCTCTAAAAGCAACATCCACACCAGTGAGAATCCAATGTGGAAAAGGTTAATTCAATATGTAGCTAGGTGAAATAGAACATTTTCAATTCTGGCAGACTATTAGGGCTCATTTATGTGTCAACATAGCTTTATAGGCTGCAGTATTGCTGCTATGGCAGTTACTGCTCATATAAACATGAACATTTCCCAACTGCTACATTACAGACTATATGTTCAGAGTGTTTGAAAATCACAACAGGAAACAGATACAGAATAATGTTTAAAAAACATATTTGTTTAAGGTGAGATCCTTGAATAAAAATGAAAATTATCTTTTATTTTAAAGATGTGTTCAAATCATTTGAAGAGTATAATAACAACAACAACCTTTCCTGGAACTCTGCTGGCCTAACCTAAACATGCCATCGAGTGAACCATTCACACTTTATTTACCCTCATCATTTAAGCTCTTTGTTCATGAGGTCTGTGGGATATTTGCACACCTGCTACTATTGTCAGGTCAGAACAACCTGGTAACACAGTGCATTATGGGAATGTGAGATGTAGGTGGGGAGGGGGCACTGAAAGTGTGAATTAAGCACATGTATCAGCACTCACACATGCAGCCTGTGGAGCCTGCACTGGAAATTATTTCAAGTGATGACGCTGGAACACTGACTAATATTTCTGTGAGTGGGCTGCTTCAGTTAAATCAAAACCATAAAATCCAACCCACAGCCAGCCAATAATTCTCATTTGGTTGTCAGGACTGATTTATGTGTAACACAAATAATATGTTCATTTCGGTAATGAGATTAAGAGTGTGTTTACTCAATGGGAGCCGGGAGTCAAAATCAAAAAAGTTGACTTTGGGTGATTACTTTGTGCAGAAGATATGACCACAGCCGTGACCTGGGCTAGGTCAAGAGGGTTAGTGTGAGGAAACAGCAGAATGACACAGCCACGAGAAGAAGAAAATAGGACATTACAGTAGAACTATGAACATGGAACGGCTGTCAGTCTTTAAAATGAATGTACCTCAGCAGCGAAGCAAACCACTGCAGGGACACAACATTTATTGAATTGGCCAACCAGAATTGATTGACTGGTTCTTTTTTAAAAGTCTTTAATCACAGTGAAAGTAGTTTTTCTGGGGCACAGGAAGTTTTTTTCCCTCTTCTTTTTATTAAGTCAGCAAGGGCTGAGGCTGCCAAAGCACAGAGCCAATACCAGATTAAAACAGTTTATCATTGTGGAATATATGTTATGTTGGATTTAAAGCAACACAGTAATCACAAAAGTAATAAAACTACATCATGGACTGGTGTCTTTGTGTGAAACAATAATGTGCACAAGCCTCTGAAAAGAAAGGTTTAGCTTTTGTATTTGGCTTCAATCAATAAAATTGGCCAGATTCTGTTGCCTGCATCTAAAAGTACACTATTATTGTCAATGTGCGCATTTAAATGAACAAACAAACCAGTGGATCATTTATATTTTTGAGAACCTCTGGAAAACAAACTTCACCTCTACTATATAATGTATGACTTTGAACAAAACAGACCACATCTCCGCAGGCACTTACGTGGTTGATGGATGGTGCAGCCACACTGTGTACATGATCAAAATCCAATAACTAATGTGTCTCTCCTATACATTCATTTTTTCTGTGTCACTAAAAGAGATGGTTTTCAAACTGCCAAATAACAATATATTTTTCCAGGAAAGGTTGTCTGCTTCAGCTCGGCCTGAAAGAGTTTCAGCAAAAGCCCTAATGTTATTGTTCACTTACTTTTTCCTGAGTCCTCAGACCACAGCTTGAGGCACAGCCATTTCAAATTAATAATTGATGTCTTTATATTTCAAAAAAGCCTTTTTGAAGTAAATACAATTTATATAATAGTAAATAAATAAAATAAGAACTTTGAAGAATTATTTGGTGACGCAAAACCTTGACCCAGTCTCTGGGACGTACTGGTTTTAAATGAGCCCCAAAGAGTAAAGGCCACATCATGTAATGAAGATTTATGAGCAGGACTGTAGACGGTCTTTACCAGTACTCATCTGGTTTATGGTCTATGTCTGTATGAGATCGCAGAGGTTTCTTTCCCCCCCCCCTTTATAAGCAGCTCATAAACAAACAAGAAAACCTGTCCTGGTTCTGACTGTTTATCCACATCAGCATATACTGGTTATACAACTTCAAGTGAATGGGAACACATTCAGAGGGAGTAACTGTACTGCACAAGAATACAGTATGTGACACATGTCAACATCTCAGTGCAATGAACGTGTTAAAGAGTGACAGCTGTGATAATGTGGAGCCACAGGAATCAGAAACTGTAAGACTTATGGTTTAAGACAAAGCAGCAACGGCTTTTGTTTGGCTCTCACTGTCAGAATTAATCACCATCATGCCTTTAAAAGCCTGATTTTATAAACAATTCCACAGATTTCGCCAGCATGTGCCGGTGTCACACCTTGTAGGAAATCCATGTTAAGTCAGGAAACGGAGAGCTGTGCATTAGGTAACTATGAACATCTGCTCCGTGCAGACGTACAACACAGTCTGTACAGTGTGGTCTGCTCAGACAGGGCCATTATTCTGAGATGAAGGAACTCCGAATTACAGTGTGTGCAAGGAGTGGGTGGGGTAAAAATAACACTCTCTAATCTCAGTGGGAAAATTAGGTGTTAAATAAATCTGTTGAAGTTCATCTTCTGACAGGCCCTGACTCAAAATCTCAGCAAAATGAATCAGCAAGTCAAGAATCTTAGACAGTTAAACATTTAGCATGCATTTCGGAGTCAATATCCATCAACAGTTGAGTTTGACAAAGTCGACAGCCTCTGGTGCCTCACACACACGGGCGCGTGCGCACACACACTTAGTTGTGTTTGGATATGTTTAGAATGTGTGTGATGAAATGGCACCAGCTGTGTACACTGACAGAATGCACAAAGCCCACGGTAGAGCAGAAAGTTAGTTAACCCTTTCCCTCCCAGTGAAGCAGGAGGGACAGTAGACAAAGAGGAAACTTGGACAACTGTAGTTTGGACACAGGGACAGGTTTTCTGTTGGAAATCCATTTAGATTCTTGCTCCACAGCCTACATTTTTGTTGTTGTTTTTTTTTTTTTTGTCTTGCACACACCTCGGTCGGTAAGAACCTCATGAACCGCCAGTGGACTAACAGTGTGTTTGACTCACACACAGCACACTTTACGGCCTCCATAAAATCATCTGATAACTGCAGCAGTAACAGTACTTCATGGTGTTGCTTATTACAGTGCAGGTAACGTCCTGATCATTGTTTTTACACACACTCACACACATTCTTTCAGAGCAGGGTGAAGCAGATGATAAAATACAGAGTCATTGCAGTGACCACACACCACACCACAAACATGAAATGGTTCAGACCAAAACAATGGCGACTCGACAAGGCCAGAAAAATGAAGCTCTTGTTGAGCAGCTGCATGGATGTAGAGATGAAAACAATTCTGCCTCAATTTCACCTGTCTGTTCAAAAATGCTACTAGCGACCCTGATGTTTACACTAAAATTCACAAAACTTACATAGCCTGAGCCTTGCTGCCATCTATGCCGTAGGAGTTGGGTTTTCAGTTTCGGTATCATAATTAAACACACCTGTCATACAGAGGCAGCACACACACTTAAATACTTTTCTAGGGAAAGGATTAAGGTTAGAGTTAAAATTATCTATCACAAGTAACATGCGAACCGCTCCTTTAATAGATACTGGAATACATTCCTCAGCCCGTATTTTCCCAAACAAATAAAACACATTGACACGACAACAAAACATCACGCCACACCTGATAACTACAGTAAACCTGGCTGCTACAAATACTGCTACAGAGAATAATTATATATCCACGGTACACGTTAAACCATGTACTTACACAGTGCAGGTGAGATGTGAGTATCAACATCTGTGGGTTATTAGTCTCTATGACTGGGGCTAATGAAAGCCCACACTAAATGGACACTGAAACATTATTAAACCGTAAGACCAGATGGCATATAAATATGGGCATAACCCTGGCTCCCCTTCATGAAACCATTAAAGTTGATCACATTTGACTTTTACAAACACCAAACTCTGCCTAATCCAAACTCCCTTTGTGTAATTGACTCGAGAGCTCACCCAGAAAAACCAAAAGTCAGGCTGTTTCCTCGTATCTGACATCACTGAAGTAGAAATGCTGCATTTACAAAAGCACATTTACTGAGTGTTGTCAATGAAATCCTTAGGTTGGCAATAAAGGAGCCATGGTGAGTTTCCTAGTCGAGAAAAACAGCTTTGTGTTCAACATTAACTCAAGGTACTTTTAAAAAACAGCATCCTGCTGTGACAGTCCTGACACCAGCGGGGACATGCAACATGACTTGATTGCGTTGGACTGGGTGTGAATATATATTTGTCAGAAAATATTCTTCCATTTTAAAAGATTCTCTGCTACATTCTGTTCAAAATCCAAACTCAATGTGGTGGATGTATGGATTCTGGAAGGACGGATAAATAACAGGCTCTAGTTCAGTGGGACTTGTGTCTCGCTACATCTTTCGGATGACTTACCGCTCTGCACTGTGCTGTCCTGCAGCAGCTAGATTCAAATAAGCTGCATGCTTATTTGAAAGATACATGCATAATAATCTATTTGCTCACCAAGGGGAAGGGCTTTGTCATTTGCATGAAATGCATGCTTTACACTCTCCCTCTCTGTCTCTCCAGCATAACTGGTTCAGATACTGGATAAGCACCTTCTCAGCAGCACTGCCCCTCATGCTTTGCCTTCTTTTTGCATTGTGGCAAATGACTCCTACAGATGGAAAATTTCACTTGACCTAGGGAATTTACGAGCGGGAATAAAATTGCACTCCGACTCTTACACCAATTCAAAGCAATGTAGTTAAATTTCTCTGGGCTGATGAAGACATGATGAAATTGGGCACATATGACAAGTTGGCCACATGACAAAGAGCTGATGAAACAGTGAGAAACCTGGTTAAGTGTTTTGAACAGCATCAGATTGCAGGGGCTGAATAATTTGGAAGGGGGTTGTGAGTATAAGAATGTGTGTGTGTGTGTGTGACAAGAAAAAAGAGGAGTTAGAGTGCTGGGGGGTGAGGGCACTATTGTTTAGACTTTTTAAAGCAGCACGCTGCTGCCGTTGGTGAGTTTTTGAACGTCAATGTGATGTTTCCTCTCACTGGAGCAAATGTGAGTCAAGCTGATGATGGATCACTGGCCTTGTGGTTTGAGTGTTACATCACTGACAAAACATCACAAACCATCAAGAGTGTGTTTTACACAACCTCAGTGTCACATTTAATTAACTTGCCATATAGTACCGCGATGTTAGTACTGCTCACACCTAGTAACAGAATACAAATACAGCACGGTAACAAAATAAACACATGTGCGTGTGTTTTAATAGCATCAGTAAACAATGCTGGAGCAAACCACACGAGCTGCGTAGCATTGATTAGCATGACAAGTCAAAAGTGTTAACTAATGCCAAGATGAAGAGCTCAACCCAACATCGCACTGTCAATAAACAGACTGGAAACACTGCGTGTCAATGGTTTGCGCTGATAAAGTTATAAACCAAAGATCAGCTGCTAATTAAAAAAGGCACACGTTTATAGCTCACTAAACAACAAGTGGAGTTAAGTCCATTCCATTTGTATAGATGAAAATCGCAAAACTCACATTTTTCTTTTAATGGACCTCACAGTTGTCTACATTAAAAAGAAAAAAAAATCAAACTGTCAGAATAAAGTTGAACCACAACCTTTGTGTTCACTGAGATTGATTTTGAAGTGAATGAGCGCCGAGGCAATTAAAGTAATCCACTTATGAAATCCACATGGCAAAGAGCAAACTAATGTTTCACGGCATCGGGTTAAAGCTGGAGGAAATTGGATCATCAGAGTGGAGCAGAGTTTATCTTACACTGGATAATGTGCATCACACATTCATCACATTTAATGTTTATTTAATGCAGGCTGCTTCTGATGCACTGATCCAGCACCGCTGCTGTGCTGTAGTGGAACATTAAACAGTGCATCAGTAGACCGGGAATCACATTACAGTGTCCACAGAGCAACGGGTCTCTGCTCAGACACAATGATGTGTGGCACGCAGTTCAATAATTAGTCAAAAACAAAGTTCCTTGCAGTTGATAGGAGTGTTTATAAGCATCCTTAAAGTGTTGTCTGAAGTCAGACTGACAGAGTGCACCTACACGGGACTAATTATGGAATCTCGCAAATCATTTGTTACAAATTAACCAAACAGGTATGCCATCTAAAGGCTGGGGTCAGC
The DNA here is from genome assembly GCF_000523025.1 of Cynoglossus semilaevis. Taxonomy (NCBI): domain Eukaryota; kingdom Metazoa; phylum Chordata; class Actinopteri; order Pleuronectiformes; family Cynoglossidae; genus Cynoglossus; species Cynoglossus semilaevis. Next base: position 10,928,553 of record NC_024311.1, on the reverse strand, counting down.
TCCAGCACCTGTCTGCTCTCACGTTACCTACAGCTAAGCCACAGCAGAACCACAGCGGTCTCCAGCTCACCTTGTTGAAGTTGTAGTAACCCAAACAGTGCGCAAAATCCATGTTAGGTGGATCTCCGGGGATAGGGTTTCCACCGGCGGTCGGGTAAAACCGTACATCCATGGTGTGGAGTGTGTTGGGAGAGTGTGTGGTGGCCGCGCAGCGCTGCACGGAGCTCAATTTGTTTTCAGGCGTTTACAATCCAAGCGCAAACACAGAGAGAGAGGAGGGGGAGAGAGAGAGGTGACGCGCAGAGACGGACTCTTCAGCAGGGTAAACTAGAGCCGTGTGTGCAGGTGAACTTTTGATATTCCTCTTCTACACCTGGATCGATACTTTCACCTCCGAGGGAGCCCACATGTAGGCAGGACTGTGGCTCAGGGAGCAGCAGACGCCGTGTGCCCCATGCATTTACATGCAGCTGCTGCTGTGTACAAAGAAGGCACGAGACCGGCGATGGAGCGTGGGTCCTCCTCCTTTTTCCTTTCTTTGGATGCAGAGAATTTAAAAAAAATCAAACTCTGATCAAGTGTAGATGATTGGGGTCCGTGCGTAAAAAAGCCAAACAGCACCCGTACGCAGTTTTACGCATCTGGATCCTTCGCAGTAATCTGTCACAAGTTCATTAGTCCAAACTTAGACAACTAGTTGGTGAAGTAAACTTGGCCACACCGACCCATCTGCCCCGAAAAAAGACGCGCAAGGTTTGTAGGATTTGGCCAAACAAGCCAAAGCAGCGGTTGACGGATGGTGCAGTTAATGAAGGTGATGTGGTGAACGCAGTGTTACCGTCAGTCAACCTTCAGCTCTGCCTGCCTCACTGTCCTGCTGATGAAAAAGCACAATGTGTGAACAAATCAGCCCCTCCCCAAACACACTAAGCCACTCCTATCAAAACACAGCATTTAAGTCCATGTGACAGGTTGGCAAATGATAACTGAGTTTAATTACAACTGTTGTGGCGCTCTGTATTTGTAATTATTTTACCATCAGTCATAGAAGTACTCTCTCTGTCAAAGGTGAGCGGGCATTAGGACCAAAAAACAAACAAACAAACAAACTACAAAACAATGTACGTTTGACATAAAGTATTTTTGTGAACATAAAGTCGAAAACGGACAGTAGTATTACAAGAAAAAAGTAGAAAGTTTATGAAAATTAACCCCGCTGTTATGATAAAATAGTAAATTTATGAGAATAAACGTCTTATATATAATATATGTATAATATTTTGAGAAAAGATGCCAAGTTTATACCAATGCCATATTATATATGATGAAGTAGAAGTGGATAATGTCGTTAGTTTTGAGACCATAGGCATAATGTTGTGTTTAAATTGTAATCTATGAGAATAAAGTGTTGATATGATAACTCAAGTGTAGGAGAATAAATACGATTGAAGAAAAAAAAAAATATATATATATATACACACGTGGACAAAATTGTTGGTACCCCTCAGTTAAAGAAGGGAAAACCCACAATTCTCACTGAAATCACTTGAAACTTACAAAAGTAACAATAAATAAAAATTTATTGAAAATTAAATAATCAAAATCAGCCACCACTTTTGAATTGTTGATTAACATAATTATTTAAAAAACCAAACTAATGAAATAGGGCTGGACAAAATTGATGGTACCCATAACTTAATATTTTGTTGCACAACCTTTTGAGGCAATCACTGCAATTAAACGATTTCTGTATTTGTCAATGAGCATTCTGCAGCTGTCAACAGGTATTTTGGCCCACTCCTCATGAGCAAACTGCTCCAGTTGTCTCAGGTTTGATGGGTGTCTTCTCCAAATGGCATGTTTCAGCTCCTTCCACAGATGTTCAATGGGATTCAGATCTGGGCTCATGGAAGGCCACTTTAGAATAGTCCAACGCTTTTCTCTCAGCCATTCTTGGGTGTTTTTGGCTGTGTGTTTTGGATCGTTGTCCTGTTGGAAGACCCATGACCTGCGACTGAGACCAAGCTTTCTGACACTAGGCAGCACATTTCTCTCCAGAATGCCTTGATAGTCTTCAGATTTCATTTTACCTTGCACACATTCAAGACACCCTGTGCCAGATGCAGCAAAACAGCCCCAAAACATTCCTGAGCCTCCTCCATGTTTCACCGTAGGGACAGTGTTCTTTTCTTCGTATGCTTGGTTTTTGAGTCTATGAACATAGAGTTGATGTGCCTTACCAAAAAGCTCCAGTTTGGTCTCATCTGTCCAAAGGACATCCTCCCAGAAGCTTTGTGGCTTGTCAACATGCATTTTTGCAAATTCCAGTCTCGCTTTTTTATGATTTTTTTTCAGCAGTGGTGTCCTCCTTGGTCGTCTCCCATGAAGTCCACTTTGGCTCAAACAACGACGAATGGTGCGATCTGACACTGATGTACCTTGGCCTTGGAGTTCACCTTTAATTTCTTTGGAGGTTGTTCTGGGCTCTTTGGATACAATTCGAACGATCCGTCTCTTCAATTTGTCATCAATTTTCCTCTTGCGGCCACGTCCAGGGAGGTTGGCTACTGTCCCATGGGTCTTGAACTTCTGAATAATATGAGGCACTGTTGTCACAGGAACTTCAAGCTGTTTAGAGATGGTCTTATAGCCTTTACCTTTAAGATGTTTGTCTATAATTTTTTTTCGTATGTCCTGGGACAATTCTCTCCTTCGCTTTCTGTTGTCCATGTTCAGTGTGGTACACACCTTTTCACCAAACAGCAGAGTGACTACTTGTCTACCTTTAAATAGGCAGACTGACTGATTATGAGTTTGGAAACACCTGTGATGTCAATTGAAGGACACACCTGAGTTAATCATGTCACTCTGGTCAAATAGTTTTCAATCTTTTATAGAGGTACCATCATTTTTGTCCAGGCCTGTTTCATTAGTTTGTTTTTTTAAATAATTATGTTAATCAACAATTCAAAAGTGATGGCTGATTTTGATTAATTTTTTAATTTTCAATAATTTTTTATTTATTGTTACTTTTGTAAGTTTCAAGTGATTTCAGTGAGAATTGTGGGTTTTCCCTTCTTTAACTGAGGGGTACCAACAATTTTGTCCACGTGTGTAATAGCTTGGATTAAAATCATTAGAGACTCATTGGTAATGTGGTTAAGCCAACAGCCTTTTTCTCACACTTGTTTGCAGTGTGTTTGCATTGGACTGTGTTCATATTTCTGGATGCTAGCTGCTCACATGATTTATTTACCGTCATTATCCTTTCACTTTTTGTTATTGGGGCTGTACACTTTAATTACAGACTAATTCCACTGCTTTAATCAGAGTCATTTCTTCATTTGTTTTGGTCATAATTATTATTATACAGTGTCGTTATGGTTTCAGAGTGAAGGGAATGGTACTGTAACACAAACCAGATGTCTGGTGGACTCTTACCGTTCCCTGTTGCGGACCCCATACATATACAATGGTAAATTACAATAACTGGCTGCAGGTGTTCCAAAACCTGTATAGAACAAGGAGATGTGTTCTCACGTTAACTGCAGTATTTGAATCCTTTATTTCTTTGGATAATATGCTCACATTCTCAGCATGTCACACTGAGCTGAGGATTCAAACAGACAACTCTGTCATCTGACACAACCTGGTGTCGTTTACTGTTTCACTGTAAATGATTATGGTGTAAGTGGAGTCTGAACATGTAGTCGATCCTCCCCTGACACACACTCAGTCAGATCTGTTTGTCAGAGTCGTACTTTGAGGAGGCAGGTGGAAACTGTTATTTTTAGACAGTGAAATTACAAACAGTATTCTTTTTCTTCTAAAGAAGTACTATATACTGTATATACATCTGTATTTGTTTTAAAGGTTGGTCAAGGGTTACATTTATTTTTGGTTTTCGGTACAAAAAAACAGTATCTAATATTTATGTTCACGAGAAACACACGTTAACCATCAACACCTCCTAGATTCACCAAATGTTGTGACCTTCTTCATCGAAGCCTAGTTCCTTCAACTTCAGCAACACGTGATGTTGCCCTATATAACAGAATAAAAAGGTTGTGCGTCTGCCATTGACTTTGGAGCTCTCTTCCCCAGGGTCACGGATGAGTGAATGCTCAAAATACACACAACTAACATTGCTCTTTTAGAAATGGATTTTTAATTATAACCTTGATTATACAAGACAGTCCATTTTTGAATCAATAAAACAAGAACGCTAACAAGTAGTTTAATAAGTCTTAAAGTTGTGTCAGCTCTGCCAAATATATCACTATCATAGCAATAGCTGAATTTTAGCCCAAACTGTCAAGCAATAAAATATGCAACCACATTTAGCAAATGTATAAATATCAATCAGCATATATGTGAACTATGATGATTTAATATTTACCAATGATGTAAGCGACCAATATGTTATTTATTGCTACAAATGAACAAACACTCATACCGGGAATAGCATTCACCGTGAAGAGGTTAATTGATAGCACACTGTGCTAATCTGAGCTGTGCTGTTGAAGCTAATCCTCACTTGAAGAGTGGAGCGTTACATTACAAATAATCAACTATTCATGGTAGTGGCTACGAATTCTACTTTGTTATTATGCAGACAATGGTGCCTATACTGTATATACACTATATGTTTATGATGCATATGCTAAGAATGTTTACCATTTGACATTGACCTCTTTCTGCCTCAACACATGCACAATACACTGGTACACATCAAATGAGATCTCCTTCACTCCTGTAGTACAACCCTACAGTCTCCCACCGCCATCAGATAAGAAAGCGTTCTTGATTTAGCGCTTGGTTTTCACTACAGCAAAACTGAATTTTCTTGCATACAGTTGCTGTTTATTATTTATTTTTGTGTATAATGCTGCTGGTGTGTGAAGCCAGAGAGTGGAATTCATTTCCTTTCTGGTGGCTTGGTATCAGTTCTTCTGCCAAATGAATTATAGTTTTCCACCATATGTCATTTCCTTTCAAACATGCAAATCTGAAACCATTTGGTGATGGGAAAACAAATTATCTTGTGCTGGCTGCAGTTCAACTTCAATTAAAATTAGAACTTATTACACGGCGTTACAAATGATTAATAAATGCAAACTAATCCATCACCGTGTCTGATCTTTATTTACTGTAGGAACCAGACTTTTTTAGTGAGCAATATTATTGTATTATACTAATAAGTAAATGCTTTCTAATAGGTCGCCGAAAGAGCATCAGGACAATTTTGTACAGCAACAAAAATGATAGGAAAATGTTGTACTGTGCAAATTATATAATTATACTTTTGTCAGAGCCTTGGAAAGCTTTTAGCACAAGACTGACGATTGTTGCAAATACCAAAAAGTTCCATTAGTTGTAATAGTTCTTTTAGAGGGAGTACAAAAATTGGCCTGACAGAGACATGTGCATGCAGCAGAAAGGAACTTAAGCAATTTGAGTATTAGCTTAAATTGAAAGAGGTCAAAGTGACAACCAACTTTATAAATATGCACATTGTCTGGGTGAAAATGTGAAAATATTGCCTTTTCTGGAAACCAAGGATTAACCAGATCCTGCAGACTGAATACCACATGTAAAGTTTTTTCACGTTAAACAAGCTACATGCATTAAACATACGGCTAACGAGTGTTAGCACAATTTTAATTTTCAGTTAGGTCTCTTTTAAAAAGAAAGTTATATGAAAGAACATAAAAAATGTTAGCTTTTTGGTATGTTAGTATAACTAGTTTCAGTTACATGTATCTTTGTTTCATGGGCACAGGACGCCTTAAAGATTCCAAGGAATTCCTGTGTATTTGGTGCAAGCACTGACTTGAACACAGTGGTAAAGTGGACTCATGTCTTCCAGACCTTAGTGTGACAATATTTTACTGACAGTTACATCTGACCCAGTACACTTCACAAACAGGCAGACTTGTCTGTTTTTAATTTTCATTCCATTTGCCTTTTCCTGCCCAAAGTGAGTTTTAATTAAAATACGTGCTTTGTTGCTGCAGTAGCGCTGCATTTGCATCATCCTTCTGTTAAAGAGCTATCATGTTCCTGCTCAAGAGTCAGCAAAGGTTAATTAACACTGAGGTCTGTGTAGAAGATGAAGGCCCTTGTGCTTAGAAACCAAGGTACCGCTGTGAAAATAAACATTACTCATATTCTGTCAATACAACCATGGCGTGAAATATATCTGCACCATTTTCGTGTGTTTATGTGTGTGTGTGTGTAAAGAGAAGTGCAAGCTGTGTTTGCATAAGAAAAAGGAACAAGCAGTACAGAAGTAGACCAAACAATGGTACTACAGTATGTTGAACTAAACATTGTAACATCTGGGTACATCACATGGTACAAGTACACAGCTTTAAAGTATATTTTATTTAAATAAATAAAAACACAAATATTTTCCAAGAGTCAAAAGTTGTAATTCTTCAGGGTCAGGGAGACTTTGAACACAACACACACAAACCCACTGGACAACTGACACCCACTCTTGGACAGACACTGGCCTGCACTGAAACCATGAGGGGAAAACGCTCTAAACCTCACAGCAAATGACTGTCAAACTTGAACATTAAACTTGCCCTCAGTACTATATAATTATTACAACCATCGTTCATTATCTACATGAATTATTTTTATTTTGAAGATGGTAAAACTTGAACAGTG
>NC_024311.1:10894995-10921844 GCF_000523025.1 Cynoglossus semilaevis | reverse complement strand
GTAATTTGTAGAACAAATCTCACTTCATGAAGAATAAACGTTGGCCCTCGGCTCATTACGCGTCAGATTTATCTTTCAGTTTCTCTTGTTAGGCGTTCTTGAAGTAATGATTTATGTTCCAGTGTAATAATGATTAGGAGCTTCGCTTTTATAGAAAAAGTGTCACTGGAGTCCGGCAGCTCCTTTTTATGGCCAAAGACATTAAGCGACTGAAGTATAATTACTTAAACGAAATTAAAACATCAGCGGTGATCAGTCAAACTCTCCTGGCTCTGTTTTAACAAACTGCTTAGGAAAATGGCATGGAAACACACAAAGCTTTCTTTAGTCGGATATCATGTCTTTTCCCCAAACACGTTCCCTGATATAAAGTCAGGTTTTATGATTCCTTCTCTTAAATGGCATTGATTTTTAATGACGGCATCGTCACACCCACTGTGAGGCTGTAGTGTACGCTGCAGCTTTGTTGGGGTGAGTGTCTTGGCCAAATAAAAATCTGTCTTCCTGCATTTGTAAAACCAAATACAGGAAGGAAGGTTATTATTACTGTGGCACATTTAAAGACAGACGTCTTTTGTGGTATATTATATTTGTGTTAAAAATAACATTTTGAATGCAGTACAACGACTTGCAGCAGGACCTGGCTCCGAAACATTGCAGTTTTCATAGACACCAATTGAAGAATGGCTAATTATCTTAACAAACATTTGTGTTTAAAAGTTTATGTTTAAATTGTATTTTTTAGGGAGGTCTTTGGTCTTGGAAGGTTTGATCTTCATCTTATTTCTAAAAAAAAGCAGATAGAACTGATATTCACACTAACAAACAAAACAAAGTGGAGTTTTGTGTCAAGCTTTTAACATGTAACGGCGTATCATTACACTGCAGTTCGACTCAGCTCCACAGAGCATCGTGGGTTTCTGTAATGGTTGCAGCTCATTCTCACCAGTTTCCTCCAGCAGATGTTATTAGTCATCGCTCCGACGTCAAACAACAAACGCACAACTAATGAAATCTACAGAGGACGAGCAACAGGCGTAAAAGCTAATGTTGAACAGAAAAACAACTCAAAAACAACTACAATTACAAAGCCCAACAATGGTCTGGCAAAAAGAACACAATAACGGTAGTATATCATTTGGCTGAACATCCCTACCTATTATAGTGTATTCATGCAACCGAGGTACAGCTGCAGGTAGAATTTTATATATATCTGTCTTTCTTTTTTATCCTACAATAGCCTCAGCCCCTCCACCCACACTTCTTCCTGCAGCATGGCTACAGAGTGTTTGTGCTTTTTATGGAGCCCTAAGGGTCCATTACTGGCAGTGTATTACACTTATCAGTAATGATAAGGAAGATTAGACATTAAAACTAAACTGCTTTCATTTTTTTTCCCTTTTTATTCCCAGCACTGAAAGATATTCTGTTGTTAGATTTTCACATTAAAGAAAGTGAAACAGATGATGCCCACGAGCTTTGTTTCAAATGTCGGCGACACGTTCAAGTGCTCAGAGACGGCTGGGAACCAAATGTTATGTATTTGTAAAACATACGTAGATTTTAAATTGTGTTTCGATTTGTGCTCTGGCCCCGTCCTGCTTGTTATTCATGCAATGGGTTGAAGTGAAACACAAGCCAATGTGAAAAGACAAATTTAATAAGTAAACAAATTTGGTTTCCTACCCTGTGAGTTGTACACAAAATTAAATGATTCCTTGTCTCCCAAATGAGCTGCTAATGAATAACAACCGTGTTCAGAGTTAGACGGAAAAAAACCTTTCCCATATGGACAAACCTCTGGCTTTTATTTCAGCCTTAGACCAGCGTGGACCAATAAAAAACAAGGACTGCAGAGTGACATTATATTCAATTATCAGACAGCAGCAGTAGTCATCACAACGCTTGTCACTGATACTAATTAGCTGTTATCATTTTTATTAAACTATTTTGAATATACCTTTGAGTACCATTCCTCCAAATACTCCAAGTTAAACTCTGTTTGGTTAAATCAGAAAAACAAATATACTGGTAGCAGTTTCTAATACCCTACAGTAGCTGCGTCTCATTTGCAGAGGTTAAACACCGATGTGCGGTTCATTTTAATGAGTGACTGACTGACTGCTGCACAGCACATCGCGGCGGGCAGCTGTGACAGACACATGAGCGTCTGTTTCTGCATCCAGCCCCGTGTCAGCAGATTTCAGAGGGAACAATTTCCTATGGAGCAGAAAAGATGGGCAAAATGTGTTGCTGTTCAAATGTCATTTTTAAATGCCGCAGCCATATTCGCTTGTTCTGTCACTGTCACGGCCGAGGCGATGCCTCTCATCACACACTTTTCATCTCAAGTGCCATTTTATTTAACACACATGAGAAAATAATCAGAACCAAAATTTTGTAAATAATTCATGTTTTGACAAAACATCTATTATAATGACTTCTCATTGGACAATATTTAAAAATATCTCCCGGAGGACTGGACGTATTCTGAATGCATTAGTGCTGTGATTTTTTTTCTTCTTCCTGTAATGAACGTCCACATCATGATTAATAGCGCTGGGCTTTTATTTGTGGAATGCAATCTGTTATTCTGTTTTGCCCATGTCAATGGTTGTGATTGCCTTCAATTTTCACATGGTGATAGAGTCTCTTTGTTCGGCTTTACATGTAAATTACAGTGTTTCCCAAGTAACAGCGGCCCTATTATAAGAGGGAACCTGTCACCTGTTTCACAGATAATGATCCATTCTCAGCCCGGTGTCAAAAGCCTGAGGGTATTAAACATTAATCACAGTGTTTGGTTGTTGTTGTTTTTTTCTACACAAAAATCAATCAAGGCACATTACTGTGGGTTTGCATCTCATTTATTTTTCATCAATTGGGTTCAATAGTGCTGCTGTTTTCTAATAACTACTGTTGCAATTTGTTTTTCTGACTGTTTTTCTATTTAAGTAATAATTTAATTCTTAATCCTGAACAAAGGAATCAGACTTTTTTCACAGAGCATGGGTTAAAAACAAACAAACAAAATCCAACCAAAACTGAGTGTTTTCCACTGCTGTTGTTGTAAAAATAACCTGCAGGAACAGTTTTGTAACTGATGTATGGGTAGTAACAGTAACAGTACATTTGTTCAACATGTCTGTCCTATTTTAATGTTAAAAGTGATGTGTTTGGAATGCAGAAGTTGTGTGTTTTATGATTTTAAAACAACATGGAGGCTGTAGCCTCCACACCAGCAGTGCCCTGTATTATTGGAGGTTAGCTCACACTGTCAAAATCCAAATTTGGTTTCTATGATGCAGGAAGTCCTACATCTTCAGCTGAGAAGTGTAGTATGATCAAATTTTGTATTTTAGGTAGTACTTTTACTTTGTTAATGGTTTCATATTCAGACACTTGTTGCATGTGAACAGAAAACTACAGAGCTGACCAGTAGATGCCTGCAGCATCCTCACGGCTGCAAGTCTGGGATGGCAAAATTCACGTACGTGTGTTGTTCCTAATTCACACAAGTTTGATTCTTCATCGATGGGATAGATTAAAAAAACGTAATGCTTTTACAATTACGGTCAGAATTACTGCCAGAAGTTGCAGGTATGATGTCACTGAGTCTTCATCAGTACTAATGAGGCATGAAGTACTGTATAACTACAGGGGGTCCACCACTTACGTTGGAGTTCCATTCCTACGATGCGACATAACTCGGTTTTTTTGCAGTCAGAACTCACACACTACATCGATACCTGTCAGTCACCAATGCTAACAGTAGTAGCTAACAAGAGTCTGACTTATGCTTAGGAGCCGTAACAAAGGACAAACAATTCTCCCCGAAGAAAACAAATGAAAGAAAGCAGATGTAGCACAATTCAAATGTATGACATTTGAATTGACAACCAGCGAATCTAAACAAAGTAGTTTTCAAATCGCAAGGGACGATGTATTTGTCCACAATGCTCGCCAGCTAGTTCCCATACAAACTTTAATATAGTTTGAACGCCATACTTTGGAATAATAGAATAAGACTTTCTTAATAAATTCATGAGAGATAGCGATGTAACCATTAAACGCTGTAGGTCGAGGACGTCTTAAACCGAGGACAGGCTGTAAAGCCTTTTTTTTAGGTTTTAGCAAACATACCATTTTATTTTATTATGAGTTGGTCTGGAAATTGAATACATAAAATGGAATACATAAAAATGTCTGCATTAGTGAAACTACATTAATTAAATCACATAAACATCCCAGTGTATGGTTCACTTGCAAACTGTAGATCAATTTAGGCATGAAACACAGTTGCAACGGATGAAAGGCTTGTAATGAATTGGAAAACACAAGTCATTTGCATTAATTTCACTTTTTTATGAGGCTTAAATGGCTGTATATACTTGTCCTCCAGCTCTGCCGAGAGCGCAGCCTTTACAGGGAGGAAAGCAACATTCTATAAAGTTGTTTTTCTGAAAAGGTTCTGCAGGATCATTGATGTTGCCCTCTGTTGTCACATCATTATTGGATGCCTTACTATATACAGCTCTAATCATTGCGGTGTGTTGCGACTTACAGAGAGAGAGAGACGCTTTAACGAGTCTCATTCCGCCTCAGATGTCCCCTAATCACAGTGATAATGTTGATACCTCAACAGCATCAAAGACAGGTTATTCTGCTTGATCCAATGTGACCATTCTCTAATGCCTGTCACTGGCCATATTCTTATGTTTATATCATGTCTTTGAAAGAGTGCTCATGAATATTTATAGGCCACTGCAACTGAACGCTCAGCGTGAGATGAAATAGTGCGCTGCTTGAGGGTTGTTTGCCTAGAGACACAAATCTAAGTCTACATATTGGGCATTGCATACAAATAGAAGTGCTAACGGCACAGACCTGCAGGCAAGTTCAATCTACTACAGTCAAGTTTGAAGACAGCAGGTCATTATGCTGTACACATTTGCTATTTCGTCCTGCTTAGGTAAACCTAAGAGAGATAATTCACTGCGTTTCTAATGTATTTAACACTTTGGTTTTGTTTACATGTTGACTGAGACTTGCCAACGAGCAAAGAGATATTGTTTTTCTGACTTCCTCTCCAAATATTTTGGAGATGTCTCCTGCCTGACAATCACATCACACTCTCAGCAACAAAATGGACACGGAGCACGGGCACTCAGAGCACAGCGTCATTTTCCAGCTACATTAAAATAACTGCATTTTCTCTTCCATGGTCCAATAACTGAAGAAAGGATCTTGATTTGTTTTCCCCTATGGCTGCAAATCTCATTTTTATAGCACAAGATATTATGTGCAAACCAATTCCAAATCCACTTTTCCAGTCTACTTTTCCATTATCACAAGAAAATCTGGGCTCATTTTTACGACAGCTGAACGCCAAAACACATTAAAATGGGCCTGAGAATAGCCTTGCCCTCTTGGTCGTTGTCTTATGAATTAAATGTCAACACAGGTGTAAAACAAAATGTAACCTCATATTCCACTGAATATAAATGTGCCATTTACTTATATAGATGAGTCTGGCGAAGAAAGGAGCTCATCTCTGGGACCATAAATTAACTGGGGGCTGTACGGGGTTGAGTGACACGTCTTTGATTTGTGCTGGGCAGTTAATTTCAATCCAAATCCCCCATGTAGTAATTTCTCACAGCATATCTCTTCATAGACCCCCATTCTGGGAGTAAAAGGGACACAGCATCATTAAACAAACGACGTGTCGGGGAACCTTTCAAACACACTCACTTGCTAAAGTAAACTAAAGCAAACACGAAACAACACCAGGCCTGTATTTAAATAAATGTGAGAAGACAGTTCTCAGAACTAATAGCTGATGGTTCTTGGTAACAACCTGTGTAATGATTCCGGCCTGTGATATTTTCCAGGGTAATTGATTTCCACAGTGTAATTATGTCGGGACAAATGCAATGTTTTCACCAAAGCTCTGGAATAAGTTGTGCAAAATGAGACTCAGGAGGGCAGCCAGCTGAGGCAGGAGGGGAGCGGGGGAGAGGCTGGAACTGAGCCATGACCCTTCCACTGTCTATTCAACACTGTCATTTCTATTAGTGTAGATTCACCAGGACTCTGAAAAAAAACCCTCTCTCATCCCTTCCAGCTCTTTTGGACCAGCGCTGGCCTGTGTTGTTAAACTCCTCATAAAAGGCTGTTTTCTGAAAGGTGAATAGCTCGGCAGTGCTGCTGAATTAAAATCAGTATATCATGTTTGTACTGGTGTGTGTGTGTATGATTACACCGCTGTGCCTTGAACTGGGCTGTAAAACTGGAAGGTGAGATGGTTCAACATATGTTCTTACGAGAGGGATTTGGATTGTTAGTTTAAATGTGTTTGTACCAGGACATTCATCACAGTGACTTTATGGCACGTTCAACTCGAATTCATCATTAATCATGCGCATTATTTTTACCAGAGCCTTTGATATTTTCTTAGTGTAAAACAATGTTGTTTTGATACAACTTAATAAACGCAGTAACAGTGTGTAATGTTTAATGGAATAATGCAGGTTTATACTTATAAATGTTGCTGGCAGAGCCTGGACCGATCACCTGTTCAGAGTAGGTCCACATACAGGGACAAACAACCACCAGCCTCACATTCACACTTATGCTCAGTTTGAGGAGTCCAATTAAGACAAGAAAACAGAGTAAACATTCATGTACACATGAGGAGAAGATGGAAACTTCACACACATGCACAACTGAAATACCGTGTTGCTTTCCCAGTTCCTGATTCCCCTGCACTTATCAGCTGTGTCTCCTGTCCTTTTAACCTGTGTGACTAATTGCCACCTATGCCCACAGGTGTGCAGGTAACCCAGGCAACCACAGTGCCTCACCAAACACACACACCCACATTCATATGCAAATCTAAATTGGCTACAACACATACTGCAGTTTGTTGTGAGTAAACTGCCACATAGTTTTTATACCTATTTTTATATATTCTTTCTACCTATATTGTAACAGAGCAGTAAAATGACTCTGTTGCTGATTATGTTTTACGAGAAAGCAGTTCATTTTCCATTGATTCAAGAGACGCTGTTGTTGGCCACATTGACACTAAAACCTATTGACCTCCGGGAGCAGAACTCACTCACGGCTGGAAAATGCATATGCGTGTAAAATGCAATAAACAGCAGAACACAGAACAGTCACAATAAAAAAACTCACCAATCAGCAGCACACCTGACTTGACACATGTAATCAATCATCTCAGTCTTCAGACCACTGATTGGTCAATCTGTGTGGAATAAACACCTGCAGCCAATCAGCCCTTTGAGGAATAGTTTGGACACGCCCACATCCCCACAACACATGAATGTACTATAAGTGTTTTTTCACTTTGTTTGCCTTTTTTTTGTTAGTTTAACGTACAGTAAACACTGAACATTAGAGCGAGCTGCACGAGGAGTTTATACCATTGTTCTATTTAATATAATACTAATATAAAGTTATTTTAAATACACATTTACTGTTCACAGTGTGACTATTATCATTGGAGTGTCTGAATGAATTTTCCAGGCATATGAGGTGTGAAAGATTTTAATAATGCATAGATTTAAATGTAATCAGACAGAGACCATTCCACACACACGTACGCACAAGCACTATTAGATATTGTTGTCGCATGCAGAGAAATAATTAACAGATGCTTTCTAGTTGGAATTCTCCCACTCATATCAGTACAGAGAAAATTATCCTTCTCTGCAGGTGGAATAAAACGTGCTAAAGTAATATTAGAAGAATAAAAGGTGTCGTCTGTAGGAGGAACAAGGAGACATGAGGGGAAAAAATTACAAAAATGAACAGAAAAAGGTAGAGGAGAGGAGCAGGTTTACAAAAGGACCAAACGCTCTGTGCAGACAATCCATTTACTCCCAAACACACCTTGGGTTATTGAGAACGATAACAATGTGTTGACGGCTTTTGTATTGCAGTGCGCAGACACATGTTTCTTCCAGCTTGACATAATTGCCATTCTTCCTCTATTTTCTATCTGGGCACCATCAATCTTTGTTGCTGCTCTGTCAGATTTGTCAGAGACACAAAGTCAGGCAGTGAGGGTGTGTGTGATGCTAAGGCACAAGATGCAGCTGAGGATGAGAGAACGTGCAACCGGCTCAGTCCAAAGACTCCTCATCCTCCTCTTCACATCATGTGTCACCAGAAGGATACAGTGTCAAACCTTGGTTTCACTGCCAAAGCCCTGTGGGCTGGCAGTAACAAATTGATTCTTGTTTTCTTTCAAATGTCCAAATTCACTTCAGTAATGTGCAATGAGACGGTCAAAGCAGACCGTGAGAGTGTGAACGCAAACACTGTAAAATCTGATGCTGACAGACACACACTGAACCAGGCTGAACATGTAGTAGGAGTTTATGTGGTTGGCCAAAAGCACAAAAAACAGAAAAGAATATCCCATACACTGTGAACATAGACTAATCACTGCAACATTTTTTTTTTACAACTTTGGGATGAAAAAGATTGTTTGAGGGGAGAAGCAATATTTCACTGGGTGAAATAGGTGCAGGCAATCTGCCTTTGGACCGGAGAAGGCAGCAGTGTTTTATAATGGAAGAAATTCAATGTGACATGTTGAGAATGAATTGCTCAGTCAACCAGAAATATCCCTTGTTCTAATGGCTTGGGACATTCAGTGGCTTGTTCTCTCCTCCTCCCCTCCCCCAGTTTCCCCTCTCTATCTTTTCCCTCTTTCTCTCTGCATAAACACAACATGGCTGTAAAATATAAGATCATAAATAGTCCTTTATTGTTCAACTAGACTGTGATTTATTCATGCCAAACTGTGTTCGTAAAGAGGGCTGGAAAGACATAGAGCATATCTGATCTAAAAAATATGTTGCAAATGCAAGACAATTTAAATTGCAAAATAAATATATGTTGTTTTTTTTTTAAATGGAAGGAAGGAAATTCCCGTATTTTATAAAATTACCGTATTTTTCGGACTATAAGTTGCACCTTTTTCATTCACTCAAGGGCGACTTATATATTAAAATATTTAATGTCACGTTTGTTAGTCACACTGACAGCCGCTAGAGGGCACTGGTATGACTTGTACTCCAGAGTGACTTATATATGTTTTGTGGTTTTTTTTTTCTTCATTATGCATTTTTTGGCTGGTGCGACTTATACTCCGGAGCGATTTATAGTCCGTAAAATACAGTGCCCAAAAAGACAGATTTGGAAAGTAAAATATAATGCTTAAATAGCCTGTTCATTTTTTCCCCCAAAGTAACAGTTTCTCTGGATACAGACACATCCAGTTGAAGTCAAGTAATATGGCTGCATATAAAAGACCAATGATACAATGACAATGGACACACAATGACTGGCTGGCTGCACATTTTAAATAAAGACATAAAGTAAGTCTTTGGAAGTATGTATTGAATTATGCCACAATGGTTTGGTGACACTAAGTGCAAGCACCTGAACTCAACATGTTTTTTTTTCTTGGTTTAAAAAAAATTATAAATTATATAATGAACAAACTGAGACATGAGCAACAATCACCAACTAAATTCCTACAGTACATCCATTTACTAGGTACAGTAATATATATATATGGATATGTATATATACAGCAAGAAATAAAAGACTACTATCCTTAAATGTCAAACAGGAAGTAATACCTAATGACAGGCAATATGTTTGCTTAAGTGTTGACTGATACTGTAATAATATATATATATGTATATATATATAATGCTTGTTCTAAGATAATTTAAATTGTAAAAATAATTTCTATATCAATATTTTTTTTTTTTTTTTGGTCGAATAATTGTTAACATCAATTCATTTATGACAAACATATATCTATAATGTTTAATGAATTCAACCACAGTCATGTTTAACCACAGTTTCTGGTGGTTGATTAGATAAGGTTTGATAGTACAGTGGATTATGTACTGTATATAGTGGGAAGAGGTGGGAGGAACTCTCTAAAACAACAGGGAAATATTCATGGTTGTATTTTTTGAAACATATCTTTAGAGTCCTCAGAGATATGATTGTATTTACAGGGGAAGTATAGTAAGATAAACATGATGGGTTGAGGGGCACACAAGAATATAGAAATGTTTTTTTTCACTACTGTGTTATTATATGTGTAGCGATGCTACTGATATAGAACATTTATTTTCTCCCCTGCGGAGATGGGGGATACACTGTCACGTATCCTTTTGCATTATTAGTTTCTGAGTGTGTGCACTCCATGATTGGCACTTTAGATATCCCACCTGTCCACAGAGCATGTCTAACCTTACATGAAATATTATTCCCTGAAAAGTGTAATCATGGGTTGGAATATTGCTTTCTATTATCCAAGAGTGAAAATGATAAATTGGTGCGAGGGGGAAGAATATTTCAGATGTCAGTTTCATTGCAGGGTTATTTTGCACATGAGCTCAATTTGTGTTCGGTGTCGATTGAAGTATTGTTGAAGATTGTGATGATTCTCCACTCTCATCAGAAGGGCTTTGTGAGGGACCATGCAGCATATAATCTTTCTTCAGGTTGAGTTAACCCACAATCAGCACATGCAGGGGATCAGTGGCTTTTTAAAGAACACCTTATTCCCAAAAACCAACCGCTGTCCTTGTGCTGACATACGAAGTGGAAACAAACTCAGTGGCTAAAAATATCGCCGCATTAAGATAGGCTATCTGGTTTCAGATAACAGGCTGCACAATACATTACATATTAACCAGCATTCACACTCTGGGTTCTGGGTTTCAACACACACGGGCAAGGGCTGTGGTCCAAATTCTTTTTAATGCAGACATTAAGGAAAAGCTGTTCATGTTTAGTTTAATTTCAATTAAATAAAAAAAAAATTAGTCTCAACTAAATACTAATAATAACTTAGTTTCCAGGAATAACTTAGTTTCCAGGAAAATATTTTTTGCCCAATTTAAATGAAACGTTAGTGTTAAAGAAGTTTTGTGACAAATACATATTGAGTTGCCATCCTTGTATAATAAATAAATTCACAAAAATTATTGATGATGACAATGTAACGATCATGGACTTTGCTCAGACAAAGAAGAGGAAGTTACTGACATAAATAAGGGAAGCAAAGGTCACAAGAATGATTCACAACACACTGAGCGTGACTCACTTTCTGGTAAACATGTTAGACTATGAAATGAGTTGAAAGAATCAGGTTTGTACATGTTAATCTGACCCACAGTGAGCGCTGCTCCACAACTAAGTAGCAGAGCTGGCTAGCATAGCAGCATTTCAGTTCTTTATGCATTTACAAATTAAACACTGCTGTCATCCACTCCCGAAATTATCAAAGCCACCAAGAACTAAGGACCAAAAAAACAAAATCATTGAAATCACAAAGTATTAATCTGTGGGTGTTCTAATTGGTTAAAGGCAGGTAGCAACTGCCACGGATTTTCAGTGCTAGTTTAGCAGAGCCAGTATTCATGTGAAATTTAGCAGTTTTATTAATCACACTCCCTTTGTATGAGGCGGATGTTACATTCAATGCTAATCACTCACTAAAATGCTAACCAGAAAAGAAACAAAGTCCAAAACAAAACAACGCTAATAGCGCTCCTGCTGCCTCCTACTGTATTAAGGACAACAGTTAAATCAAATGGTAAATGGTTAAATCAAACAGTACACAATTACCAGTGTAGTTAAAATTAAAAAAAAGGAAGGAAAGTGACACAGCACACCACTGCACACAACCAAATGTGACCTCTGCTTTTAACCCGGGCAGCTTTAAGCGAGAATTCTACAAAGAAGGAATTGTCCACAGAAACTACATTTTGCAGTGGAAATAAGACTTAAAATAGAGGGTGTGTGGAGAGACAGCTTTGCAGTCTTCTCTACTGAACATGCTTTTGACTTTCTCACAAAACATAACATCTCATAACAAAACTCAGAACTTCTTCACCTCCCTTGCAAATGATAGAAATTCAGGAAAAAAAAAAAGCTGACTTGTTTTTAGGTACTGGTGAATTGTAGAAAAATACATATTTCATTAAATAAATAAATATAGTGCATGGTTCCAAACCCATGCTGTCCAAGCTAAACACCTGCTGTGTCAGATATGTTGAGCAGAAAGACAAGACACATATAAACGACTGAACTACAGTCCCAACAGTGCTGTTTATGCTGCACTCATTTTCCCAGCTGTTGGAGGCAAGAACCCACCGCCATCCACAGGGTCTGAGGCTCAACTGAGTGTCTCAGAGAATTTGTCATTACATCATTAGCAGTGGAAACCCCTTCATCTTGGAGGGAATGCACTGCTGTCTATTCACACACACTCGTCTCCTCCTGAGTTCTAGCTGTGCTAGGCTAATACTCTATGAGGCGTTAACATTAAGCCGTGCTACAATGTCCAGAGGAGCTGTTGAAAAAAAACCCAAGGGGCTCCCTGCGTAGGCCACGCTGTTTAGAGTCAGTGCACCATTAGTCAAATCTCCTCAGCCATGAACGAAGAAATGGGGGAGGGGGAGAGAAATCAAAATGGAATATGCATGAATAAAATTTGAGACATTTGTTCCCATGGTAACTATTCAGCGTGTCATTCACTTGTCAAGCTGCATCAGGGTCGATGAAGTCCATTGTCTGGGTCCTGGTGAGCATGGTTGCCTGGAACAGACCCCCCCCCCACACGCACCCTCTCCCCGTCTTCCTCTGTCTCCTCCTGTTTCTCCTCCTCCTGACCGACATCCAGGTCATTCACCATGCTGTTATTCCTTTTTAATTCACATTCTTAGTTTTTTTTTCTTCAATACTAATCACATGACAAATGACCACCATGGATAGGTAAAAAAAGGATGGAGGATAATGCAGTGCAGTGCTGAGAAATGGCTTTTATGATTCTTATGAATAGGGTTTGGGTTACGGGATTAGGCAGATATTCAGGGCCACTACACTCACAGCAACACCTCAAAGATTACGCTGCTTTGGTTTATAGATTTAGTGGGTGGTGAGGGCAGCACGGTACCTCAGTGACTATGACTGGCTGTCAACACCAGTTTAACAGTTACAATGGGAGAAAAGGCCATTTGACTTCTGTAATCTTTTATAACGTGCTGCAGAGTTAGTGCTGATTGGCACCGCTCCGGAACCTCCCTTGTGAATAGCTCTGTTTAAATGTTAAAGTTGTGCTGAGGTTGTTCGGAGTCCCACACTCTATTGTTGTCCGTTCTCTACACATGTGCTGTGCTGTACATTTTACTCTCCATTTTATCTGCTGTTTAAACTCGTAGTTTAAAGGGTTGTTTTTTCCCCCTCATCAATTTCATTCTTCCTTTAAATAAATAAGAATATTCTAATGATCAGGTTCGCCCGTTTTCCATCTGCTGCCAGTAAGCACGGCCCTGAGATAAATGATAAGAAAACCTGATTTGATTTGAACGAGCCACTCTCAGATAAGCTGCTACGATAAACAGATACTTCCTCTTTTGGTTGATAATCAACTAAACCTTTACCTTGTTAACATGATTTATGCATTTGTAAAACATGATTGTGAAGTTAGATCCCTTCTATTGTACCTGTTTCCGTGACAACAGAGTGATCGCAACAACGCTGTGAACTGTTCCGGCGCCTTTTGAGAAGATAAAGAATTAGGGGATGTTTGTTTTCAAAACAGACCTTATTAGTCAGTACTGTATGTGGTGAAGGCACAACATTTGCAGCATAACTTTTTATCCCAAGGCTTTGTGACATTTTGAAACTTTAAGTTAAAGACTTCTATATTTACTCTGAAATCTATTGACCAATAGTTAGCCAACATGGCTAACATTTATAATATATTCTCTTCTGCTCTTCATGATGCTTCGTGTTAATATTATTGTGCTTATCAATATTGAATGTTATGTTGTTTTTTTTTTACGTTTTTCTTGGTATATCTAAGGCTAGGGATGTATCGGCGCCCTTCCTGATGCAGACCTACCTGGGATTTCTGGAACCAGGTGGTACCAGACCTAGAATCTTCTGTTAAGCGAATGGTCCTACAATAGCATTGCACCACTCTGGTGCTCTCTGTGTACGAAAGTCAATGTGTACATAATATTACCTCTTTACAAAACAGACACAGCCACAACAATATGCTAAATCAGTGGTTCTCAAACATTTTATACTCTGAGTGATACTGAGTACCACCATGATGACCAACATTAGAACAGCAGCATAGGCCTTCCCCACTAGCTTCCACCACACAAGCGAGAATGTTTAAATGTTGTATTAATTGTGCATGGTATGTTTCAGATTTATTCAATTGAAAATGTAAATGTAAAGATGAATTTTTTGCTGCGTACCACTAGAGAGCGTTCCACAGTTTGAGAACCACTGTGTTAAATGTTTACAAAGCAATGCTTTTTTAGGCATTTCTAACACCATTCTTTTCCTACACACCAGCACCTCCCTAATCATAAAGGAGGAATGTACAGTGCAAACCTACAGTTACACAAAGGCTCCTGGTAGAGCATGTTGTAGATTTGAGGAGGACCATGTGCCAAAGGTAAAGTCAAGTGAAGACTAACAAAAGTAAAGAGGTTCATTAAAAAGCTGAACAGATAATAATGCACAAGAACAATAAGAGCATGTTGATTCATTACCAAATAGAGAAACACAGGAGGGGGGTTTAATTGAAAATGCATTTTCACAATTAGGAAGTGACCCCCACAGAGTGAACTGCTGTGCAGTCGTAAGTATGAACCCAGAAAAATACACTATGAATTAATTATTCATTGCTCTTTAAAGTAGCAGAAACTGTTTAAACCACACTGTGCTTTAGTTAATAGAAAAATAGAAGAAATTTAATATAAAATAATACTGTTATGCAGAATGAACTAGCTAGTGTTACATTTTAATAAGATCATCCCCGTCTTCATCTCCAGTGCATTTTCAGACAAATGTTTGCTTTTACTTAACTGTTTTTTAATGCTCAACACATTAAAACCCAAATGTTGACTTTATTTCTTTGAAAACTCCAAGCATTGAAAAATCACTTAAATACACAAATCATAAAATACATAAAATAAAAAATAAAATACATAAAATTACTGAGATAATTTTTATTATTATAGGTTTCAGGTGTTTTTATGTTTTTTAAAATCAATAGAGCTGACATTAGATCCTGTTTAATGTGACGTAAACTGGTTTCAGGTGTTTTTATGTTTTTTTAAAATCAATAGAGCTGACCTTATTAGATCCTGTTTAATGTGACGTAAACTCCACTGTACTGGTGTGGTTCTGATCTGAGGTGGAAGTTAAATTACATTTACACAAAAGATGAAGAATTTCCATTTTTAATAAAAGTGTCAAAATGAAGGCAGTACAAAATGTTAGCCATTTTTGTGCAGAGATTAACAAAAAGATTGAATAAAAACAGTCTAAGTATTCACTCTGCTCTTTGACCCTCCAAAATGAAGGGTGTGAGAAAAGAGGTAACCAGTTGGACCCTGGTTTGGGGTTTCTTATTCATTTCTCCTCCGTGGTAAAGTTTGGTTGTGGGAGTTTTGCCTGAGTAGACGGGGGACGTGGCTGAAGCCCCTGCTCACAGTCAGCGTCAGGCCTAATGAGGCATTAATGGGAGGTGTGGGATGTAGTTCTAAAAGAAGCCCAGGGTCAGCAAAGCACAATAAGGATGGCAACAAAGAGTGGAGGCAGTGGCCCAAATGAGCGTTTCACTGAACTGTATGCTCAGCATTCACTTCAAAAGCACGGTGACAGAATATTCACCGCATCTCAATGGAAAACATGAAAGCCTTTGTTTGTAGGTTTTTCCTTTTTTCACAGGGGTGATTAACCTACCTCCATGACCCTACGCCCGCACACACACACACACACACACAAACAAATCAAATCATACGAATTCTCAAAAGTGTAATTACCACCCCAGCAATCTGTACTTTTGTCAGCTTTACGCATTTCTAAGGAAACACACTGGACCTCATTTGTTTTCACTGCTCTGGCCAGTCTTCAGTAATAATTTAATATTGCTCATGGAATTTGTTTTAGTGCCTGCAAGAGTACAATTTTACAGATGATTAGTCAAAGCCTGTTTTTAGGTAAAACAACCTGGAACTGCAGGGGAGGAGGAGGAAGTAAAGGTAGAGGTAAACACTGAGCCTCCAGCGCCCCCTTTCTTTTTCAGCTCTAGACACTGTTTAAATGACATGCTCTATGAGTTCTGTTTGCTGTTTCCTTGATGTGATGATGTGAGGAGACGGTAGTTCTCCACTGACTTAGGACCAACCTTACCACATAAGACCATCTACAGCAGGGCTGCCTGGTAAGTAGATCTGTATCCACCAGAAGATCTTAAAGGAAGTGATGGTAGATCATGAACAATTAAATAAAAAAATAAAAAAATAAAATCTAAATATAATTCTTTAGTGTGTAGTGAAAAAGTCAAAAAAGTGTGGACAGCCTCGATCGAGACAATCTAACCTCTTTAAAAAGTGGGTCTCCTCCTGTGAGCTGACCCAGGTCCAATTGTACCTTTTTTGTCTTTCCTTGGAATAAAGCGGACCTTGTATGGAGGTAAAAACCAGTCTCTCGCTGTTACTACACCGATGTATTCACAAACAACAGTGAATGTTGGAAACAATCAAATCAGTTGGTGTCTCAGAAACGGTCGAAATGACAAAAACAACATTGAATGTTAGGCCCTAGGACAATGATCATAAACTCGTCTAATGCCTTTCATATTTGGCTCACGCAGTCACAGATGGCTGTTAGTCTCAGCCATCTGGATTAGAATGTCCAGTCCAGAAAGTGTGTTTTCCCAAAGGAAGGTTATTATCCCCTGATACAATTAAAGCTCTGTGTTTGACCTTTACTGCAGATAACTGCTCCTCATTAAAGCAGATTGGACTTTTTATTTTCATTTTATTTGTATTTTGACAACAAGACTCAGATTTAAGTGCAAATATACTGTACATATTTTTTTTTGTGAATTACAGGAATTGTTTTGTTTTATTTTGATCTGATTTGAGTTTCATGTTTAGCATCACATTTTAACATGGTAGGTCGTAACTGTTGTCTTTTTGTCTTTTTTTCCACTTTTCTTTTCATATTTGCAAATGTACATGTGAAATACAAAAGCACAGATTATAACAGATTCGTGGCATCAGTAGAATTTGCATTCAAATGTTTTCCTATAATTAGAATCTCTTTCTTTTTATTTATTGGCATGAAGTCACCATGATGTTCAGACTGAGAGCTGTGTTCAGGAACAACGGGAAGAGAATAAACCAAAAATGATGAGAATGTGAGCCAAAATAAGAACATCGAAGGTCACACGAGCAATTAAAAGACAGTATTGGGGTTTTTTTTATTGTTTTTTTTTTTTTACTTTTCCTATTTCTATCTAATTCTGAAAATATAAAAAATGAAAACGATTTTAGAGAGGAAAAAAAAACAAACTCAGATGAATGGGACATCATTCATCTGTGATCACACATTACAAATACAATACAGACTCTGAACCAACGGCCACTGGAAGTGAAAGGAGGAAAATATTCTTAGGTTTTAATATCAAATAACAGATAAGTGAGTTAAGAAATGAAAAAGTATATATCTTTGTAACTGTGTAATTAGGTTAAATGAGCATGTGAAGATTAATCTGACCCCAGTACTGGAAGCTGAGAGCTGTGATGTTTTATCATAATGTAAAGACTTCTATTGATCTGGTTAGCCTTGCAGACGTTGCCTCATCACACCATGAGTGATATCAGAGCTTGATTGAAAATGCCTTTAAAGTTAACTGCTGGAAGACGTAATTTACTAGGCAGCTACTTAATTTATTCCCCCTCTAATGCATTCATTCTGACGATCAATAATCAAATGATTCCATCGATTACATGAAATAAAGACTATGGAGTCGACTGGCGCAGACAGCTCTTCAGATTACAGCTGAAATATGGCGTGTCTTACATGGCTGCAACACTTTTACAGAGTAAATTAGATGGATTTGAAGTGGTGTCTTCCACCAGTGCTTGATATCTTGTTAAATGCAAATGAGAGCAGTCAGTGCCGTGCCAGTAAATGCAGCACGGATCCTCTGAGGGGGAGAAAGTCTAGGAACGAAAAAGGGTTGGAAGAAGAGGAAAAACTGGGCCTTTTTTTTAGTGGGTAAGATTAAAATATATATATATAATCTGGTTGTGATCGTGAGTTTCTGTAGTCAATGCAAAAGTACATTTGATACTATACTATACACATTTGTTCTGGACAGGAAGCTGTCTGAAACTGATGTTGTGTCGCAACACATATATACGTATATACTTACATATATGCATATACATATATACGTATTTACATATATACATACATACATACATACATATATATGTATGTTTGTACATAGATGTATAAACATATTTCTGAAACAGAAACATCTTAACCTGAAATGTTTTGTTGTGAACATTTATCGTGAAGGAACTGCAGTCACACAGAGACGTCGTCCGTGTCCATCCGTGCACAACTAACTCCAGGAAACGTTGCTTGTTTAAAGGTCAACATCCTTGTGGATCAAATTATTTGTGCAGTGCAGATCATTAGAAGAGTAGAAAATTTGACATAAATCATCCACACACTGCGTTGCACTGAGTCACGACATTATTAGCCTGGAACTCTATGCTAGGAAGACGTCCATGCACCGTTGTCCTGTTGAGGCAGATGTAAAGGAAAGAGACTATAATTATTTTGTACTATCATTAGAACAGCTGTTGAAAATGTTTGAGATAAATAAGATGACTGAAGCAATTACAGGCTGTCACTGAGATGCACATTTAATCTCACCTCCAGCTTGTTCAAATATCTACCAGGAGAACTGGCTGTAATCATTTTTAAACACAGTCCTTCTATTGTTCCTAAATAAACCCATGTGAAAATCAGCCTAAAATCAATGCATTGTTGGCTGCCTTCAGTCATTTGAATGGGAAAACTTCCACTGTCGAGATAATTAGAGATCATTAGATGCGAGTGTTCTTCGCATTCGGACAAAGATATGGATGTCAAGCAGCGGTGTGTGCGCAGCCTTACCAGTCAGAATGACTGGAGTGATTTTTCACTGTGCGTGGCAGCACAAATCTGGAGTGTGACCAAGCTATAAATACCCAAGAGAACAAAAAAGCAATTGACTGCCTTGATGTAGGTGTTATACCATCTGCTAAGACAACACACAGCCTACCTCCTGGATTCTTTATATTCACACAGGGTATTTATCATATATTCCTTCCCAGCTCCTGTATCCTGACTTTGACAAATGGAAACATCTCAATGGGCTGAAAATAAAAGTCAAAATACTAGTTTAATATTTTCCCATGTGGGGCTTGAAATGAAAATTCATTTCAGCCGTTTAAGGAAAAAAGCACTTGTGACTTTCACAACTTGTAGGACAAATGAGAAAAAAAAATCTTCTAGGACAAACAATGGCTGTATTTTAGATATACAGTATATACACACACATACACACACACACACACATATATATATACAGTATCTGTGCTGTGGTCATGTAGGAGTCACTGAATCCAAATACATCTGAGAAATATCTTCATCCATCACTTTGCGTAAATTCTCAACAAGCTGCCAGGCAAAGAATGACTGTGTCGAAGAAAAACAGTATGTGTGTTGTGAACACTTGTCTGTAACATTTCAAACCTTGAACGATCAAATGGAGAAGAAAAGATTCTAGAACAAAGATGACTGACACATGCCTGATTGAATTCACTTCTAATTATATTCAGCTTAAAAAAAAGCGAAATCAAAGAATGTATTCACCTACTTATAATACTAAAAAAAAAAAACCTGATGATGATAATAATTCATTATTGTTCATCTAATAATGAGTATGGCGATCATTTTAATCAAATAAAATATACATGACACAAAATATAACAATAGGTATTGTTTTGTTTATTATTATTTTTTATTTTATTTTTGTTAAATTGATGGGTTAAACGCAGTAATTTTAGGGAATTAATATAGTTATGAATTATTATTTTCATGTGTGTGTGTTTGTAGGGAACTGTCCATATGGGTGAGTGGTTCTAAAACAGACTGGAGAGAGCACAGGTAAAGGAGAACACTGGTAGGGAAATAGTAAGTAAAAATGCAGAGAGACAGAGGGAGAGGTGAGTGCAGTAATATCCATTAGATTTATTGCGCTGCAATTCCCACTGCCTCCAGTTCTGCCTGAGGGGGACTATATTACATTTCATCACAGTTTCATTTTCTCCTGCAGATGAGAAATGGGACTTCTGTAGCAGTAATGTAGCATGTATGTGCTAAATTTCATCTGTAATAAAATCAAACACATCACGACGCCTGCTACTTTTGCTACAGGTCCATGACGAAATGAAAGACCATCTGTTATTGTATCAGGACGGTCTTAATAGAACATAAAAAACAAGCGGCGCTCCCAAGGAATAAGGATGAGGATAATGAATAAAGTAATGGAATGTGATGGGAGGGTTGGCTCTAATGTAGCAGACGGTCGCTTTTAAATCAGACTCATCTCATTCACTAAGTGTTATGCATTATGCACTAAAACTGTACAACTGCATGTTGACATTGCGGATTGTTGGCAGACAGCGGTCATGACAGCTAGAGCTAGGTCAATTATAATGATTGTATTTTCATATTATATTTCCTGCATATTTTATTACCACAGGTCAGTGTGGACATGAATGGGAAAACAGATACAGGGGTCCTCAGTTTATGACGTTCTCCACCTACGGCGTTTTGTTGTTACGTCACCATTTCCCACAAAGTTATTAAGAAAAGCCTTGTTCCATCATTTAAAATCTCACTGAGCGGAGTGGACGGATACGTTGTCCCACAGCACTTAATGCAGAAGACGGTTTTATTTACGTTCACTGGTTTTACTCCATACGCCCTGTAGGCTTGTGCTGCATTCAATTTCTTTCGTTTGTGTTGGGGTTTTTTGGGGAACTCTTTTTGGCCCTTCATTATGGCCTCCAAGCGTAAATCATATTTTTATGTTTTTATGTTTTGGTAGCCAGTTTTATGTAGCCTCTCGAGTTTCTTTTTCCTCTTTTTTTCACAGGCCAACAACAAAAAAACTAAATGTATGTGCTATAACATAGCGCATACACCGTTAATACTACAAATCCTGCCAGTACATATGGGCTATATACTGGCGGACCAACTAGTCCACGTATGATATGATCTCGCGGGCCAAATATAATTACACTGCGGGCCAGATTTGGCCTGAGTTTGACACATGTCCTAGACTATGATGTTAGCACTGTGTTAGTGTATGTGAGTTCCGACATTTACGGGTAAAATCGAATTATGTCACACCGTAGGGACAGAGCTCCCCCTATAGTATACAGGAGGTATAGTCATTTAGAGTTTATTTGATATATTTTCCTAAGTCTTTTAATATATTTACAGGATTGTAGTCACATGGGTTGGATTTCACAGTAAACCTATTGAAACAAGCAAACATTTGGTTTTCAGGGGATTAGATCTCGTTTACACAGGTTTTAGGCCGTGCACACGTTTCGTTTCATTTCCCTGGTACATGGAAAGTGCTGAGAGGCTCACAGGGGAAGTGACCTGACAGATACCTGAGTCACAATACTTGGAGGCAGAACACTATGTACAGTGGGCTACACAATTACTGATGGTCCGTCTGAGTCACATCAGCCAGACCATCAGTAACTTATTGCCTTTTCTCTACTGACGTTTGCTTGATGTTTGAATGTGGTGAGGATTTTATTTCCTCGTCTGCCACTGCACCATCTTCCTACTAATAAAACTCTTTTAGTCTCTTAGTTTCTTTTTTCTCACTGCTGGTTGCTGCTCCGTGAAACGATGGTAACTCCTTTTAGGCTGAGTTATTTAAATATATTTCCAGTTCCTTTCACACTGCTACAAAATATCCAAATCCCCCACAGTTTTAAACATAGATATGTAGTTATTCCAAGCTGCTGGTGCTGATTAAATAATGTCGGACTTCACACCTAACGACCACATCATCCATCAGACACATATAAAAACTGAATGGTAAAATTAGCTACTGAAACAAGAAAAACGGTTTTTATGTAACAATTTACATAGAAATGGAAATTGCTAAGAAAAGACAACACAGCAGGCTGCAGTTTGTCTCACTTACAAAGAATGCACATTGAGAAAATGTTGTCAAGACGCTGTCGACAAAAAGTGGTTGCACTTGAAAATTCTTTCACTCATCGATAAGAAGCCCAGCTTCTAAAGCCGCTGACTCAGCAAAGCCAAGTATTGCAAATGACTGACAACCCAGCTTTGAGCCAATTGAAGTCATGAACTTATCTACAAAGGATAATGTTCTTTTATGATTTCACATTATATCCAGCCATACCTGGCAGTGAATGACCAATCAACGTATTCTTGACAGAAAATGTATGTTCTCAACGACCCTGTTCGAAGCTTCTGTAAGCATCTGCTACAGAGTAAAACTACAGAGTCGCTCTGATGTAAACGCTGAATGAGCTCCTCTTCATATATACTGTACCTTCAACCTTCTCTTGACACCACTATGGTTTATAACATGATGATGAGATGACGCCACACTCCCTGTCTGTGTTAGAGAAGTCATCAAGATAAAGATAACATGAATCTTTGCTTGTTATTTGTCTCCTAAACATCAGGTGTCTTTTTTATAGGGGCCATTATTTCCTTGCACTGTAGTCCTTATCCTTGTTACTGTAAAAGGGACAACCCAGCATGCATCAGTCCAACTCAGACTCAGACGTACAGTATGTTCAAACAAACAAGAAATGAAGACAAAAACTTTTTGTTCCAGAACACTTTTTTTCCCCTAACTAATTCACCACCAGAGAGATTTAAAGGGACAAAATGTAGTTGTAACACAGTAGTAGTAGTAGTGGTGTAGTATTTGCAGTCCTCTGGTGTAGCTGCTCATTATGCAGCAGAGAACACTGAGTTTCTGTAGCTTGATATCATGTATCAGTATCAAATAGCCGACAACAGGTGCAGGATTAGAACCGTGGTTCTACTACTAATAATACTGCTGCTATAATGTCACTGACCTGACTGACAATGGACAATCACTGCTGAAGGCAAAACAGAGTGCCGTGACACATTGATGAACATGCACTTCACCATGTTTATCTAAGCTAAACTAACCCAGTCAGCTTCATTAATCTGCAGCTTAAAGACAAAAAGAGGGAAATGAGGGGAAAAAAGCACCGGCTGTCAGGATGGGACTGATTTTCCTTTGCTCCTCTTTGTCAGACTCACTCTGCCTTCTCCCAACAGTCATTAAATAAGTCATGTTGTTTTTTTTAATTATCAATAGTAAAGCAATCTGTTCATAATTACAAACATTTGCTTGTGGCAATTACAAACAGTGGCTGGTAGCGATTTAATTTGCCAGCTCTAATCTTGTCTGTAATTAGAGCACACACAAGCAGAGCAGCGGAGTTGTTCAGCTCCGAGGCAAACAAGACAAGACTGAAATTCCCATTATAACAAACTGCTCAAACTGCTGAGTGCCGCAGGCATACAGACTCGTCTGCCTTCAACGTGAAACATTTCTTATTTTCTAATCCATTTTTTAGGCCTTACAGTACAGTTTTCTCATTTTAAAATGTGAGGAATGAAATTCAAATGAAATTGAAGACATATTTCACCATAACACCACTGGGGGTGATGTGTGGTGTTCACTCATGCTGGAAAAAGGCTCATTTCAGATCATAAAAAACAAAATCAATGTGTTGTGTATACCGTGTACTATAAGTACACACAGGGTTATCAACATCATGATTCTAAAGGAAATCCAACATGTCTGAACTTTACAGATGCGTAGCTAGCTTTGTGTAAATGTTTCCATCACCTTTAAATAGAAACCTAACCACTGATTTGATACGCGTTGTATTGAACCTCATTCACAGAATGATAATGGTGTGCGTAAAAAAAAAACAAAAACAGCATGGAAGGGCGAACCGCGGCACTGTTGTTTTCACACCGCTTGACTTCTACTGCCAGCATTTAATTTGTTTTAAGAAAAAAAGGCACAGTTGCGCTCCAATATGGAGGCTTGATTTGTTTTGAGTAAACAGACAAATGTGGCAAAACCAAAAACCATATGCAGGACATGGATACAGATAGATACTGCTGTCTGCTAGAGCTAAAGCTCAGGAATAGACTGAGGTAGCAGTTAATCAACATATGAATGGATGTGCTGTAGACATGAATGTTACAATGTTGCCACAGTTAATTTACCTGTTAATTTTAGGCAGTTTTTTCTCACTAAATCTTATGCACTAAATTTGACAAACTGTTTCATAGGGCTAACTACAATGTGTTGATTGTAGGAGTGAATGAACTTCCCTGTGGTCAGGGGGGAGTTAACCACAGAGAGACATACTGTAGTAGGATTACTGACTTATATTAGTGAGGATGTATGGGGCTGAGGGAACAAATGGGAGTCCTAATGCCAGAAATCAATTTGAGTTCTGCAGAGGAGATAAGGAAGAGCTGATGGTGGTCAGAAACAAGAGGAGCTGTTAAAGAATGGGGCTGATAGACTGCTGTTGGCTACAGAAATAGGGAAATACCTGAGATTTTGTAATCACAACATAAAAAGGAGTTATTATTATAGTATTTTTACTGTTTATTTCCCTGATGGAAACATTAGTTGTTCCCTATTTTAAGTCATGTTTTACAGAGCGTTCACCTGGGAGCCTCTCCTCTCTAAAATGTTCATTTTCTCAGGATCACAGTGGTGATGATGCCAAAGAAGCCAAACACAACGTTATTGAAAAGCTGAGTCTGTAATGTACAGAGAAGATGAGAAATTATTTAAAAAAAGAAGAAAAAAAAATACACACAGAGGAGGAGTGGTCTTTTCAACAGGTGGAACATCAAATCACAGTCGAATTTTCAATGCATACGACGACACACACACACACACAAAAGAAGGTTCTATTTTTTTACTATAACAACAATAACTCAGAGAAAATATCTTCCACTGTCACTGCTGCTCCCATTCCAGTTTGTCCGTGGATTTTTCCTCTCACAGATGATAGCTATTAATTCCCTTCAGAGGCTGCTTGATGGAAGGCTAACAACATTTTATATTGTTGATACACTTCTGACTCCAGCTGCATGCTCTCAATTACAGATGAAAGATAGCTGGTAACCTGATTACAAACAGGCTTTGCTGTTTAGATGTCACGCACCTTTATCAAGCAGGGACAAAAATGGAAAGGTGGGGGAGGAGGGAGGCGATCTCTCACCATCAACGTTATCCCACTGTGAGGAGATGGTTAACAGCAAATGCACTCTGGTGCCGCTCCAAACTGTTCAAAGTGATTCCAAGTCATATTTGTTCGTTCTGTGAGGGTTAAACTGTTCCTGTCTGTTTGTTTACATTGAACCCAGCTGTGGAAAACATATGATTTGAATAGAAATTTGAGATTAAGTCAATAATAATAAAAAATAAATTATAATGATCACTTTTAGGTGATAATCACTGTACTTATTTAAATTTTGTTCTGTATTTATTGGCAGCACGGCAAAGGCAAGACCAAGACCAAGAACTTGCCTTTGCCGTAATAATAATAATTATAATAATAATAATAACAACAATAATAATAATAATAAAAGCTTCCTGAAATCTTAGATGATTAGTTTGATAAATTGGACATTTACAAATATAAACAACTCTTTGCCCTGTAGAGGTAGCTATAAACAAATTTGTGGGCTTTTGTCCATGAGGTTTGCAGGTTTGTTACATTGTTGACAAATGTAAATCCTGATACTGGTCAGAACACTGTAGTGTTAGAAACATGTTAGTACTCATCATATAACTGAAGTATATCTTAAATCCATCTCCCTTAAACTTTATTATAACTTATATGTTCAAACTAAATAGGGAAAATCTTTTTTTTTTTTTTTTTACAGTTAAAGTGAGCCAACTGCCTGCAAAAGAAAAAAGCTAGTCGCCTCACTATGGAGCACTCTCCAATCCATTAAACTGCTGAGGAGAATATGTTTTATGATTTATTTCTTCAGTAAATTTGTTCTTATTTAATGTTCAACTAAATTCCATTTACATTACATTACATTTTTATATGACTTGTAATAAAAAACGTTGTATGGAACCGTATCAATACGTTTTTGAAATATTGAATTTTACAAAGAAATTGTGTAATTCAATGTTACACATTTAAAAACTGGGGTCTGGGTTTTCAATTCACATTTTAGAGAGTATAATGTTGGTGCCACACATCCTAGTTCCAAATTAGCACTTTTTTTGTGGTCATAATGAAAGTAAACATTACTTTATGATTAGAATTGGTTTACAAATTACTTTTTTTAATATATATATATTAAAATATATAAATATATAAGAATCATTAAATGAAGTGACAGAGAAACACGTCAGCAGTACCCAACAGAACGGAATAATAAAAAACATTTACGATAGTCTTCATTTTCCTGGTATTGATTTCAGTTTTGAATTGATTTCAACACCAAAGAAAAAACTGTGCAAAGAAAAAGAGTATCTGCCCCGTTTATTATCAGAGTAAATATTTGATGGTCTCTCTCAAGAAAGAAATTTCATTATTGATATAAGCTTTCTCTGAAGCTCGGTTTCATTTTGGTACTTCTTCATGAAGCAACATGCAATAGAGATTCCTTCTCTCTGAGGTTTTTTATTAGCAGAAGCAGCTTGTTATTAGATTATGTGAAGAGAGAGAGGGAGAGAGAGAGAGCGAGAGTAGAAGTAAAACCAAATTGATGTTTTCTTTTTTTTTTTTTTTTTTTTTATAGAATGTTCT
>NC_024311.1:10871884-10893356 GCF_000523025.1 Cynoglossus semilaevis | reverse complement strand
AAAAAAGCTAGTCGCCTCACTATGGAGCACTCTCCAATCCATTAAACTGCTGAGGAGAATATGTTTTATGATTTATTTCTTCAGTAAATTTGTTCTTATTTAATGTTCAACTAAATTCCATTTACATTACATTACATTTTTATATGACTTGTAATAAAAAACGTTGTATGGAACCGTATCAATACGTTTTTGAAATATTGAATTTTACAAAGAAATTGTGTAATTCAATGTTACACATTTAAAAACTGGGGTCTGGGTTTTCAATTCACATTTTAGAGAGTATAATGTTGGTGCCACACATCCTAGTTCCAAATTAGCACTTTTTTTGTGGTCATAATGAAAGTAAACATTACTTTATGATTAGAATTGGTTTACAAATTACTTTTTTTAATATATATATATTAAAATATATAAATATATAAGAATCATTAAATGAAGTGACAGAGAAACACGTCAGCAGTACCCAACAGAACGGAATAATAAAAAACATTTACGATAGTCTTCATTTTCCTGGTATTGATTTCAGTTTTGAATTGATTTCAACACCAAAGAAAAAACTGTGCAAAGAAAAAGAGTATCTGCCCCGTTTATTATCAGAGTAAATATTTGATGGTCTCTCTCAAGAAAGAAATTTCATTATTGATATAAGCTTTCTCTGAAGCTCGGTTTCATTTTGGTACTTCTTCATGAAGCAACATGCAATAGAGATTCCTTCTCTCTGAGGTTTTTTATTAGCAGAAGCAGCTTGTTATTAGATTATGTGAAGAGAGAGAGAGAGAGGGGGGGGAGAGAGAGAGCGAGAGTAGTTTTTAAACCAAATTGATGTTTTCTTTTTTTTTTTTTTTTTTTTTAAATGAAACCCTCTATGGATGTCTCTGCACCAGAGCTCTGTGGCCTGAATACAAACTGTTACATAATGAATGAGTGCTTTAGCCAGAGAATAAAGATTAGCAGCTGACCCCTTTTACATCATCATCTTATTTCAGGAGCCAGATCCTTTCAGGCACAGCAGTATCTCAGTATTTTTCCCTCAGAACACTACGCTTGGTGAGAGCAGGAGGAGAAATTGATTTATCTGCCTTTGTTATCACATGAAATATGTGCATGTACAATTGTCATGCGTTCAATCTGTCTCCTTTATCACCACTGCTCTTACACACACATTATGATGTCATCAGAATCTGAATGTAAAGATGATGATGATAGGGAGATTTGAATGCTTCTCTCACTTACAGCCGACGGTCATCCAACAAACACAAGCTCCTGATTGGTGAACTTAATGAATAAATCATTGAGTACGACCCCCAATCCCAACACCCACCAGTTCATTGCTCATCACAACTGATGACACCCCCTGCCCCCCACCCCACCCTTCTTACAAGTCCTATCACCAGATCGGGGCATGTGTGCCTTCACGTCCCCCGGCCCATATTCACAGTGCCATTCATTATGCAGTGTCAGAGTCTCTGGGTCTCCACCAGCAGATATTAAACTCTTCAGAAAAGATAAACATCATATTACTTCATTACCCTTTAAAACTCATGCAAATTAGAAACCATTATACCCCCTCCCCTTTAATCCCTCAACACACACACACGCACGCACACACACTTTCTCTTTATTTTTCTGTCCAATGAAATTTGTTTAGCCGTTGTTTAGTCATGCTCTTTGTCAGACACTGACCATCAATGGGTCCGACCATACGGCACCACCCTGCTAATTTTCAGCCTCTGAATTAAACATTAATGCCGCTTGACAGCAATAAATAACATTTACCACAATGGGGATCTAATAATGATCTGGCTCCGCTCGGGCTGCTCATCAGAGCCCATCAACTGACAAATATGGGGGCTTGATTGCAGCGGCAGCTGTGTGTGACAACTGTATCTAAATCATCCTGAGCACACACACTTCTGTTTGATCCTCGGTCGGTCCGTTCATCTTTCTGCTCTTCTCACGTTCTAATTAATACCTCAAATATAGACGTCAGCACAGATGTCGTTATAACCGCTGTGTAATAAAAACAGCCGTGTCATGTGGATTAAACTGATTTCACTTTTTTTTTTTTTTCTTTAACACTTTTTATCTTTAGCATCATGGAGATTTTTCTGCCATGCTTGATTACGGCCTGGTTATGTATTCCCTGGGCTAGATTCTCAGAAACCCCCTCCTCTCTGGTGAAAAGCTTTTTCTGGCGAGTGCTTCATTTTGGACTAAATCATGAGTCAAGTGGACAGAAATAACCCTGGCATGCATTAAAATGTCTTCTGATAGTAGAATTTGCTTTTATCTACACTTTGTTGTTGTGCTTGTTTGACGATGCTATCAGACATGCTTATACACACACACACACAAACACACACACACACACACACACACACACACGATGTGCTCCACTCATTATTATTAGTTCTGTTATGCAGTTGTGATAAAGGCTTACGTTAAACAAGGACAGTACTTTCTATTTAGCTTTTTATCTTTTGGTCATAAATGACAGAAAACATTGTTCTCAGATACGTAGCATTCCTTTTTTTCTCCAAAGGCATCATTAAAAGACTCGGCTGTGTGCCTTTAAGATAAGATAGCCATCAGGCTTTGAGGAGATGAAAAATATCAAAGATAATTAGAGTGAGGGGGAAAAGATAATTAAATTGTATGCTGGGAATGTTAAAAGCACGGGCTCCTTTTAATAAGCAGAATCATTAATAACTGCGGTGCTGTATGAGTATTCCATTTATGTTTGATTAATAATGAGACGTCCCGATTTAATGATAATGAAACATTCATCATAAACACTCACGGATCAGCTATTGATGTTTCTTTGGCAACTAGAACAATTGGATCTCATTAAATTGTCTTTGTATTGTGTTATGTTGAAAAGGCCTGAAAAGCTGCTCAACCAGTCAAGGTGGTTTGATACACATTTAATGTAATCTCTGACAGTGGGAAATTAAAGGACCAGCTGTAGAGTCCACTGTCACTGGGACACAGCACACCAGTGCACACAACCCAATGTGACCTCTGCTTTTTACCCATCGACAAAGTGATCTGGGCGGCCGGGGAGCAGCGTGTGGGGACAGTGCCATGCTAAGACCACCTCAGTGGTAACTTGGCAGGTGGTGGACTCAAACCTGGAACCTTCTGGAACCAAGTCCCCTTCCTTAACCACCAAGCCACCACTGCACCCTTTTTTTTTTTAATAAGGTGAAAATATAAAACTAACACTAAAGCAAGTGCAACTATAAGACATAAGACGAGCAAACACAAGTTGACCAAACAACTGCAAACTTACCAGGAGCTGAGTGAGATGTCTTGGCACTAACACCATGTGGAGCTGCAGCTTAAATATTGTCCTTCCTCAATTAACAGCCACGCCCTCCAGTGCTCTGGCTCATCAGCTGCAGATTCAGTGCAGCTGTACAGAAAACAGCAGGAAAAAAGCAGCTCAGGACATAAACTTCCTGTTCCTCCTCTGCGGAGTGACTTATTATCACACTGTGTTTAATGTGACGTTACAGCCTTTAGGTTGGGTTTGTACTAATGTACCACGAACTAGAAGCCAGTACTGTAGGTGGAAGAGCACTGAGAGAAATAGGACGATAAAATTAAGGATTAATAAAAATGAGAATAAAGTTGGTGCATAGTTCACAAAGTCAACTGTGAGGTTGTGTTGACGCTACATTAGCGTATATAGAACCATGCTGCATCTGTAGGATTATTAAATTGATGGAATCATAACAGACCAAGTCTTGCTCCTGCCTTTGTCCCTGATGTTGAATACCTCCAAACTGCTGACATTGTTGACCTACTTAAGTAAACTACCCATGAGGACAATAAAACTCTGGACTGCAGTAGAAAAACACAGAAAACTGGCTGACCGAAGCAGAGCTGGCCGCGATGACAAGCCATTATGGAGTCGTTGGATGGGCACATTCTGTCAAGTACAAGTATCGGAATGAAGTATTGGGCCCAAGACTGACACCACTAAGAACAAAAATACAACTATTTCACTAATAACTTGCAAAAGGAAAGCTGAAAGTCTTTCCTATATTTTATTTTTCCTTGAGTTACAGGAGCTACTATCCCTTTAGTTGCTCTGTGAAACATTTCTACTAAAAAAAATACTCCACATAAAATAGTGTCAGTGAAGACTGGCACACCACCACACACTCATGGGCCTTTACAATCACTGAAGGGTTTTTTTGTAGAAACTATTTTGGGCACATATCAACATCCACCACCTACAATTAATTGGTGGCATTTAATGTCAATATTTCTCTTGTGTTGTCACCACTGTCAGGCCCTTAATGAGAGGACCTGCAGGACTGGATCATTACCTTCTATAGTTTAATGAAGTGATACCACAGTACACATCCTCACTAAACTCTTACTCTGTAACTGTTCCTGGACTTTGAATAAACCGAGGCATTTGATCTTCCAAAGAAACTGTTTTAGCGTTAGCTTTTCAAAAGCTGAACAT
The DNA here is from genome assembly GCF_000523025.1 of Cynoglossus semilaevis. Taxonomy (NCBI): domain Eukaryota; kingdom Metazoa; phylum Chordata; class Actinopteri; order Pleuronectiformes; family Cynoglossidae; genus Cynoglossus; species Cynoglossus semilaevis. The sequence goes on along the minus strand of NC_024311.1, from coordinate 10,888,876 downwards.
GTGACTTGTTAATGCAAACCCAGTACATGTCATTAAAACAAGGTCTATGTGATTTACTAGCATTATTCAAGGCCCACTCATGAAGCGCCAACATCCAGTGTGATAGACAGCTGTTTTCACTCATATCTCCCACTGCACTTCTCCGGACTCTTCAAAGTGCCACTTAAATGAAGACTGATACAGAGATGCCTGCAGCGAGGAGAGGGCATCTTTCACTGCATACAAACGAGTCCCTGTACCACTGCACTGTATCTGATGATTGTTGCCTGCTTGGCTTCAGAACCAGCTTACTTAAAGACATGGCAGGGGCCTCACCCTAATCTACTCCTCACAATGTAGTGTTCATGGCACGTCAGCAGTCTGATGTTTTATGCATTTAGAATAGATGGAGAGAAGCAGAGTCCTATAAGTTGTTGTGGAATTGAAGCTCTCCTTTAGACTAGCCAGTAGCGTGGAGGACGCCGTGAAATGCACAAATGCACTCACTGTATGAGACGCAATGCACTGAGACTGTAGGGTCAAACATTAATATATATATAAAAAGAAACGATTAGTGTTTTAACACTAATCAGTGTATTTTGCTACGTTACCTGAAATCTGATCAAAAGCATCAAAGTGTGTAGATAAATAAATAATAATAAATAATTAAAAATGAGACCTTTTCATCAGCGTCACAGTTAACCCCAGCCTTTCATTAACTGCTATGGTTCAGGTGTAAAAAGTAACTTTGATCAATATTTTTATATTAAAGATGGATTTCCTGACAACTCACACGTAGAAATTCATTCATAATAAATAAAACAGGGACCTAAGACTGGACTTTAATAGTTTCCCTCAGCTCTGTGGAGCTCTGCAGTGGTTTTTAAGGAGTGTATTTAATCGCTGGCCTTTTGTGGCTCAGGGTTTTGCTGCTTGTTTCTGCTGATCTTCAGTGGTGAAAAATATTTTTTCAAAAGCATAAAAAATGGTCTCTGAGGTTGCTTTTTTTCTTTTCTTATTAAACAGAGGAAATAGTGAATTACTACAGAAATACACAGCAGTGTAAAGTACAGAGCAGGAGTACTCTTAGATACACAAGATGTACGTTGTCGAACTCTTGCTGCTCATGCCTCACACTGTAGTTATCGACAGCGTAGTTTATACTAAAGAATAAGGGTCAGTCACTGGATTAGAAAAAAATACCCCAGCTGGCAACCCATAATATTCAATTTAAAACAGTTTCAATTTGCATTTGATTTTTATTCTAATTCAGGCCAGAAGAACACCAGGATCTCTGCTCCAAACAGGGGGTTTCTACTATTGTATTATTACATACATCATGTTCAACTGCTTATTTTTCATGTTGTCATTTGCCTTCACTGCCGACCAGATTAAATTTCCTTCCTTTACTTAACTCCTGAGAACAGCTTTCTCGTGGTGCACACACACCAGCTTTTACAATCTTCCCGGAATTTGCACCAACTCCTGGAGCGGAAGTAATATCATCCCTTTTCATGTCCACATCGTTCTGAACACAGCAGAGATTTGTTTCATTTACGTAACAAAAAAATGCAGCTGGCAGGGAGCCACTCTGTATCTAAATGGAACGCCAACGCTGAAACCAAGGTGCTTTTAGAATGGAGTGAAGAGACAGAGCGGAGGGAGGGGGGGGAAAGAAATGAGAGAAAAATAGAAACCAATCAATGGCACTTTGTAGTGTACACAACCGTTATCCAATTCCTCTTCCTGTTAGCAGCGTTTGTGAAGGAACCGGCGATGAATCAAGTTTAACTACAGCGAGGCAGAGACTCAGGCTGAACAGAACAGTTGATCAAGTGAAAACATAACCAGTGAAGTCAACGCCAAATGTTGCAGCTGTGTTAAACACAACATGTATAACATTTCATTACAGTAACATCTGCACTGGTTGATGCGGCCAGATGCTGTGGACGCAGGTTGATGACAGTGACCAACAGTATTTACCAGTGAGTGTTTGAAGCATCAGACTTAGTGAAAATGCAAATGTTCTTTGACAAATAAACACCCGTCTGTGCTCATGCAGACAACTTACTCCATTTGACCAAACTATCATCTGACTGCTAATGCAGAGAGATGGAGCCACACAGGTCAAAACAGACAGCTGGAGATTAAAGATCTTCAAGTTTGTTTTTTTCTTTTTCTTCTTCTTTATATTTGGTTTGTTTTTGTTTTTTGTTTTTTTTACTTTCCCTGGATATGGGCCTGCAGGGTACTGTTGGTTTTAGTAACCATGTACTTTTGCTGACATCATGGTATATTTCTCTCTGTATGTTGTAAACAGTGCTCACTGGCACCAGGAGTGGCCATTGTGCCGATGACTTTAAAGAAGCACTGTGGACCAAAGTACTTGGAGTGAAATGTGAGATGCAGATAATGTATGCCTGAGTAAATGACAGTTTGAGTGGGCAAACAGAATTACTGCACCATGCCCGGGGGCTGACGCAGTCCTTCACTAGTATAAGGCGTACTGCCCATCGCGAAACTCACGGCCCAGTTACTCTACATTAACAAGTAGACGGGTTCACACTAACCAGTGCATTCCCTCACTCTACAATACTGTAAGGTACCGTACAGTACTGTATGGTACTGTACGGTACTTTACTGTACTGTACGGTACTTTACATCTGCTGCATGTCGTTCGGCTCACACAAGACTGTGTTATTTTCTCTAACTGTGTTTATTCCACAGTGCTGTGGGGTAAGACTTTTTTTTTTACAGCGAGTAAATAAAGAAGAGGTTATGTAATCAATCTTTTGCAGCTTTGAAATCATAATATTGAACACAGCTGTCAGTCGTGCCATTAGCATGATTCATTTCTGCCGTTTTACATTTACTCTTTTCCTACAACAACATTGATTCACCGTGTATCCATGTTTGTGAGTGCATATTCCTCTAATTCTTTCCCACTCTGTGTGTGTGTGTGTATGTGTGTGTTCCCCTGTGTATTGGATATGTATGTGTCTGACACAATTTTCTTCCCATTTTCTTCCCATAATTTGAATCAGAGAAATGTATTAATTTTGCTGGGCTGAGAAGAGCCTGAACAAAGGCAGTAAATAAATCTCCCCTATTATTACCCACAATGCCCTGTCAGGTCCATACATCATTTCAGCACATCATAATTAATTGCACACTAAACTATTCTGTTCAATTAACCATGAGGGAATGGACTGAGAGAGAGAGAGAGAGAGAGAGGTTGGTGGATGCTGAGGCTGCACTGTTCAAACTTCCATTTAAATAAAACACAGATCATTTCGTTGCCCATCAGACAGATGTTCTTCATTAATGAGTTCCTATTTTCTTTTCTGTTGTTATCTTTGTACTAAATATCCCATACTTCACAAATGTTGTTGCGTGGACACCACATCTGCTCACACTCCTCATGCCCTTCAGTGCTGTTGTAATGGGAAATGTGCTTATGCAAGACAATCCCACCCTGGAGGCTTCACATTTTCCACCCGGGCTCTGTCAGGTCAATAGTCTCATAAAAAAGTGGAATAACATTAAGAAGATGGTAATAGTGAAGTAAATTTGTTGCTAACATATTTCCCATGCTGCCTCAAGTCAAATATACTTAAATTAAACTTTTAAAGTCACAAAACACACTGTTGATGTTAGCTGCATAAACTGTCTCCTGTGGTGAATCTGAAAGTTCTGAAGTTTTCGATATAAAATGTGCATCGATTGTCAGGTGATTTTGATCTGGACGTCTGTCTGTGAAGAGGAAGTGGCTTAAAATGTACAAACAACAGTTTCCCCTGTTTCCTCGAGATCTTTTTATCGGCTTTTAGGAGATTTGCTCGATGAAGCACTGAGCCGCTCCTTCAATGATGCAAATCCAACGCAGAGATAGAGGTCAGCTCTCCGTGATCCTGACTCACTCCTGGAATCATTGGTTGCAAAAAGTTAAGAGAAGAGTCTGGATTTTGATAGGACGTCGGCCTGGGAACATAAAGATGTTAGAAGATCAGCCAATAGAGAAAAGGAAAAGAGAAATTAAACATTAAAGTAAAGTGAAAATAGTTTAAAGATTAGGTGGAAACTGAACTCAAGTGTTAAGTTAACTACTTTATCATTAACATAACTGTGTGCAACAAATGAAAAAAAAATGAAAGAAGAATTTGCATTTTCTTTTTTTGTGGATTTTTTTGTTTGTTTGTTTTCCTCCTACAAACACCTAGGATTGAGTTAATTATTCAATCTAAATTCAACACAGGTATAAAAGGTGGTATGGTATGAATGCCAAATCAAATGTATATATCTGGATATATCTATATACTGTATATATATCTTCTAAATGGGCCTCATCTTTAAGTCCTGTACTGTGTGTGATTTAAAAAAATCATCTTTAAGTCCTGTACTGTGTGTGATCTTAGAGCCATTGTCACATAAAACCATGGAAATAAAGCATCATGTGGGATTAATTCAAATCTTTAGTTGTCAGCAGACCTGTTTCTTGTCACGTATGAACTTCATGTTCTTTTAAGGGCGTCGTTGTAGTTTACCGACGCTGTCTCCTGGCTGTGGCGTCTCATGTTCCACAATAGTGGCTTCTTTAATAATACTTTGTAATAAAGAACACAGTGCAGTGCATTTCTCCACTGTCACTGTACCTTTTCACTTAGCAGGATAAATACTTCTCTTATATTGAAGCCATTTCTGGAAAAGGATGACGGTCCCAGAGGAAATTTCACATCTGATATGCCATTTGTCACTGCAGCATGTAAGTCAGAATTTATGGAACCTATTACTGGATCAGTAAATCCAATGTTCTGTAGCCGAAAGCCCTTGTGTTGCTTGATTTAGTTTATCTGAAAAACACATCCCACAATAATGTATGAATATGTCAGTAGATGTGATTCATATTAAAAGTAAAATAAAGAAATCCAAATGAAAACAACTGCACTTTTGTTGATTTATAGTCCAGCGGGCAAATTACTGAGTCCAAACCTGAGTGAGGGTTTTCTTTTCTTTTTGGTAAATAATTTCGTGTCTAGTAACTGGAAAACAAAACACTATTTCTCTGCTTAAATTAAGTTAGTGATACACCATTACTGGTTTGAGAATAAATCTTATTACCCCAGGTTCCAAAGCCTTCATATTAAATATGAGTGTGTGGATACAAATCATTTGCTTCTAAATTTCTTACACATGTTACAGCTGCCTGCAGTTGCAGCGAAACACAAATGCTCTCCTGATATTCACAGATTCCCCCAGAGCCACAACAAATCTGTAGCCAGAATCCAGCTGGGCTGTTTCTGTAAAAAACTTGATAAAGGTTTTGCCTTCTGTCACATTATGGGCCTGTAAATTCAAATGCAAAATAATCAAACTGTCACTGTAAGAATTCTCAATGTTCTTCTTAAAACTTGTGTTTGGCCTTGAGGTTTTCTGTGCTGTAAATGTCTTTCTGTTCTCCAGCAAACAACCCGACACTTGAATAACAGAAAAAAAAATAGTCAAGGTTAACACCCACCCTGTGTGTGTGTATGTGTGTGTGTGTGGGGGGGGGGGGGGGGGGGGGGGGGGTAAATAAAAAAAAAAAAAATGAAACTCGGAGGACGTGAGGGCTCAGAGGTATGCAAATGTCTTTTTGGAATATTGGAATTCTCCTTCAGTCCTGTTCCAGATAATATTCAGTGTCAGGGAATGTTCACCCCGGCAGCTCTGAAATGAAATAATTAAATAGAATCACTCATATGATACATCTGGACTTAAAAGGGCGGCTGGGGGTTAGTGTGTATGTCAAGGATGTGGAGTTCCACGGTGGCATCGCAGATCTTGATTCCTCCACTCAAATTGATTCCTCTATTTAAATTCAACCTGGGCTTCAGCTCTGGTTTTCCACATTAGTTCTAAATCGCTCCATCACACGTGACACGGCTGACGTCCCTATGATGGCTCACATTCAACGCCACTGGTGGAAATTCTCAATTTTTTAAAAACATACTGCTGAAAGTCAGTGCCAAGCAGAAGGAGCCAAACACCTGATTATTATGTGCCGGAGATGATGGATCACACATCCTGTTTATTCCTCTTATCTCGCCAACAACAGTGGGTGCTGCACCTATCACTTACCAGTGAACACGGTGCAGTGGCTTACAGGAGTCAAACGGCAATTTAACTTTGATCATACTGCATTTCTGATTTACATTTGAAACACTCTTTGATTACATCAGATGGTGATTTAACAAAAAGACAGAAAAGAGAGGGGAAAAAAACAAGGTCAGAATACATTTCAGATGAACTTGAAAGTTCTCCCCGTCTCTGTGTGGCTGCCGTGCTCTTCAATTTTCTGTCTCATTATTCATAGTGAAAATGAAAATTGGAGCCCGAAGCATTTGTATTTGAACAAAGAGAGTGAGGCAGATTATGAATGTTGAAAATGTAATTTCTATTACATTTTCATTATTCTTCCCTTAATCACAGATTCATTCTCTCCCGCTGCTCTTCAAGTAAAACACGGTCATACAGTATTCATGGGCATAGAGAGAAAAAGAGAGAGCGGGGGGAGAAAAAATATTGGCAAGGCATTCTAAAATTTCACATTTATTGAACACACATCCTACCGCAGAAAAAAAAAAAAGGATACGATGTATGTTCTAATCAGAAAGTTGTTCACCATTTCATAAATCTCATCTGAACCTTTGGACCAGTTTAAAACCAGTTTCTCTCAGGTTTACAATAACAGCGTTTATATCTGGTGCTCACCTCTAATATTCACAAAGAGATATGAGATTGAATGCATACTGATTACTCCGGAGGCCCACTCCTCTGCTCTGGAATACGGCATCAATTACAGAGTTTTAAGCCCCCATAAAGTGCACCTTAACAGACGATCAACACAATGAATGCTTCTGGTTGTCGGTTGAGTTCTCTGTAAATGGGAGCAAATTCATCTCTGGAGGGAAACATTGTAATCCACTTTCAAATCTCCCAGTAGTGGAATAAGTATGTTAATTATACACAATGTTTTGTTTTTTCTCTCATTCGTGTATGACTGTAAACAGTCAGTGCTGTTGAAGGATCTTCAGCTCCTTCACTCCACAGATACATGTAAACATGTACATTTACATACGAATGCATATTAAAACCAACGCTATCTGCAGAACACAAACGGCATCACTGCGTCTATCTGTTTGGAATGACTGGCTTTATTTATGTATGTATTCATGGGCAGTGGGGCATGAATGCAGGGAGGTATTTTCATTTGTGTGCAGTGAGGCTTTGACATTGACCTCAGTTTTTAAAAACACACCACCAAAAGGATACTGTACACAATGAACAATAACATCTGGCTCGCATTCAACGCTAAAAACCCACTGGTTTATTGACACTGGCATAAACAGTTCTGTACAAACGGTTCTTGTTGCAGGACGGTCATTATTTCGATTATGATTGTTAGGTTAAAAAAAACAGAGTTTGAAACCTTTGCCTGCCACTGAGAAGGTTCCATTTTTTGGTCCAGGCATGTGAGGAACACAAAACCACATTCCCCGAGCCTCTGAGCAGCACAACAATAACATAGCAGGACTATTTTGCCGTTCTTATTTTTTATCCACCCCAAATGAAGTGTGTGTGTTTGTGTGAGCTCAAGTTAGCGTGTATGTGTGTGTGCGCCGGGGCTTTTAGTATCCATCAGAAAAAGGAGATGTTTAAGACATTGATTCACCTTGGGTTCAGAACCACAGTATCTAATTATAGCCATGGGAATCCAGTCAAGGCCATGGTATTTCAGGGCTGGAGAAAGACAACATTCTGCTGTAACTACACTTTGCTCTACATGAATCATAATCCCCAGTGGTTTTGGCAGCCATTAAAAAGAAAGAATGCCCTTTCCTAGTCAGGAGCTGGTGTACCTCTGTTTTACTAGAATGGTTAACATTTCTTACATCTTAGTGATCAGAATGTAGTGTGGCAACTTATGGAAAACCGAGGTGACGAATGCAAAAAAACCCAAAAAACAAAACAAAACAAAAAACGAGGAGGCTATTTCTCCAGTAATTACGGTACAATGGATTTCAGCCAAGTAGTTTGCATTTCAGGTGGATATAATGTCATATACCTAATCACATTAGACCCGGAGAGGGCAGCCAGCTTCTATACCAGCAATGCTTGGCACCCTATGAAAGTGTTGCCTATGCATATATCAGCTCCATCAAAGAGTAAAGGAGGATGGGGGATGGTGTCTTTGTGATAGCAGGAAAAGAAGAAGGAACGGGGGTCTGCTCTGTGAAGCACACAACCTCATTATTCAGTCTATAGAACAGCACATCCACTTCATTGTTCTCCAAATCAGCCCAAACTCACTGGGCTCATCCAAAGCCCTTGGAATAGAGAAGAGCTGCTTTATGTTTTAAAAAGGCGCTGGGAATGAGATCTCCACGATGATCAGTCAAGGGTGCAGTTATTGCGGTTTATATCCTCTCCACGGTCAAGTGTGTTGATACGATTGGTCTTTGAACACTTTTCGTCATTAGCTGTGCAACTAACTGTGATATAAGTGGCACAAGATTCATTCAACACGAAGAAGTAACGTCTTAGGGAGTCAGAGGGTTTCATCAAAAGCAGATTGAAAACGCCGCCTTGGAATATTATGCAATATGTTCGAATAATGCAGGACGGAGTGAATCATTCCCACAAATGCAAACCTATTCCAGCACTTCAGGGACTCAACTGTTCTGCCGCAGCGTGCCAGTTTGGCAGCCACTCTGCCATGGAGTGTGCAGGACAAATAAGTGCAATACAAAAACCGCCGGCTCATGTTGGTCCTCCCACCAGTGTTTCATGTAAATATGCTCTAACTATTCATCTGCAGCCACATCAATCATGGCAGATATGACAAGGCTCCTTTGTTGGACACAAAGAGTGTAAACACAGCTGGAGCAGGCCGCAGGAACCTTCCCCTCCCATATCTTGCTGCTACACCTGTCGGACAAAGTGCATCAAAAGCTCATTTGGAGCCGTGATTGTACTAATGACACCAATGTCTTTTCCCACCGCCATCACTGGTTGAGTCCATGATCCCCTAATTAAATACACACAGTCAACACATGGTCACACTTGAAAGGATCCACAGCCGCCTCCTTCCCCCCACTACACACAAAGGCTATCATTGGCTCCGCAATTAATCATTCTGTTAATTTTGTCATTTGTTGTACAAACGATTTTCTCCATGTTTTCTTTTTTAATTTGCATGTTTACTGCTGTAACAGTGAATTATGATCTCAGGTCATCATACCAAGGCATGTTCATCCACATAATCACTGAGGTTTAGAAATAAAACCAGGAGGGGAAATAATTCAATGTAATGTTAGGAGTTAGTATTAGTATTAGTTAGTATTGTCACATGTCAATACCAAGTAGTACTAGTATCAACAATGGGTTTCAATAAGATTCAGTGTTATTTAAGGTGCTAGATTTAAGCTGAGGTCAAGTGGTTTTTCCCTAGCACCTTAAATAACACTGCTGCATTTAAGCTGAGGTCAAGTGGTTTTTCCAGGGACACATCAGCATGTAGCATATGTTATGACCAACCCTCCTGGTTGGATCATGTCCCCTCTATATCGCATGTGATCAAATCCAGGCTAATCAAGTCAAATTAGTCATTTAACAGAGTTCCTTGTTTCTCTAAAAACACACACGTGCCCCCTTGCTGTGAGTGAAATCCATTTCAGTTTTGATTTATTAGCATAAACCCACAGAATGACTCTCATTCCAGTCGTCTTTGCATCATTTCAAGCCCCACTGCATGGTATAATGTCACTTATCCAAAAAAAAGCTGATCGAATGAAATTCACTCTGCCGGCTGCAGTTAGATTCACAAACAAGTTGCAGTGTAAATTTAGATTCTTATTGCTCAGTGAACTCAATCAGGCTCCGTAACTTAGTTTGGCAAAACTGTACATTCAGCTCAATATATCCAGCAAATGGAGTGGAAAAACGACAGGTAGGCAGAAGTTGCCCTAACAAGGGTTTAATGGCATTTGTTGTTTAACATTTACTGAGTCACTGCCATCACCCCATGTACAATGTCAAAATAAAGGTGCCACAGGCTAATTTATTAAAGGTCCGAGCGGCCTGACCCAACTGACCTTGCAGGGATAATGCACTGTCGCTGATACTAAGAGAGTATGAGATTGGAAAATTCAATTGAGCGTCTGTGGTGTAGATTCAAGTATTTTGGTCTAATGGAACGGGTGATTTGTTGTACAGAGAGGTCACCCTGGAGTAGCTTTATCTCCGTCTGTTGTCTGTATTTATGATCTCCTCCAGATTTAGCCTCCTTATGCAACGTACTGGCGCTCCTTACTGTGAGCTACACCGGCGGCTCACATGAGAGCTGGCTTAGCAAACTGTAGAATAGATTGACCAGAGCTGTATTTTATCACATTTTATTTTAATTATTTTCACATTTCCAGAACCTGTGCATTAAAACAGCTGCTATAACAAACAACTGTTATCAGTACATCACCAGTAGCAGCTGCTATAACAAACAACAACTGTTATCAGTACATCACCAGTAAGTCACCTGACGATATTTAAATACAACTGCTATGATTTAAATTCCTTCTTTATCTCTCCTCCTTTTATACTGTATCTGCTCCCTTTATTTCCCATGTTTTTCACTCTTTTCCCCTCTTTTTTTCTCTCTCTCATTCCATTCTTTCAGCCCAGCTGGCTGAGGCAGATGGCTGCATGTGTTTGAGTCAGAGATTTATTCTTGTTAAAAGGGAGTGTTTGTTTCTCCCCACGAACTCTGACTGCTTGGCCACAGAGGGAACTGTTGGATTTCTACAGTAAATCATACGGTAAGGTCACAGCCCTATATTGTAAGGTGTCCTGAGATAAAATATGCTGTGATTTGGTGCCTTACACACACATGTTATTTATTTATTGTAACTGAACTATGTTTGTCCAGGTCCCAACAAACCACTTGTCTTTTACCCTGTGCTGTGCTGCTTCCATGTTTTCATTCTTTTGTATTTTTACCTCTACACCTCTGGGCCGTCCTCAACAGGACCTCATCAAACTCTGCAGCTCTGTTTACCAATTCTGTTAGCAGAAAAATACAATCCTCCGCTGAGGAATGACACACCTTTTCCCTCTGTCTGCATTTATTATTAGACGAAACAGAACACACTATAGAGTCAGATATAGAGAAAACTCCCAGCTATGTATACCACCCTGTATTATTTACCTTCTATAACACTGCTGAAGGAGACTTGGAATGTACTGTATGTCCCTTAACATGACAGCTGACTTCAAATAGTCCGAGTTCTGTTTTCACAGCTCTTTAATGCTCCGCTGGTTTGCCCTTTAATTCCACCTCTACTGTGAGTGTGTCTCAGTTCTCATAAGACACACAGTTTGACCTGTGACAACTTTGTCAAAGGAGGCTGCAGCATTTCTTCAGGACTTTTTGATTTATTTAAGATAAAAAAAATTATGTTCAACACGAGGAAGTTGTTTGTGTTCTGGTCCACCTGTGTGCACCGGAACACAATGGGCTACTAACTTCCAAAGTGAGAAATACACAGAGGGTATATTTGTGTCTAATAATGTATGAAGTTAAGTTAACTGCTGACTATGGAATATCCTCATGTTATTTGGAAATGCGTTCTGTCCATTTCCACCAGTTCTACTTTATCCCCGGCTCAGTTGAAATACCATCAACTGAAATACTCAAAGCAAAGAGCAAAGACAATGCTCAAATTAAAATTATGTATTCTATATTAGGACATTTTAGTCCAGTGTTACCTGTTAGCAAGTGAGTTGGTAGCAAGTATATTATATTATAGATTTGGCATATTTAAGCAAACCAGCATGATTACCTAAATAGTTTTTCATACCAACCTTCAACAACATAGCTGTACGTAGGTGTATTTCACAACTTATGTTGCACATTACCACATGTACTGCTACATCTACATTAGACCCAAGCAGCTTGACAGAAGTTGCAGTATCTGGGGTAAAAAACATTTTACCCTCAGCCTACTGTGTAAAGGTAAACTAACGAGTTTTGAGTCAAACTTGCTGCATGCTTTCTTTTTTGTATCATTGCCGTCTGTGTTTTGTGCACAGACAAATAACTGTAGACATACCACTGGCATGTCTACCTGCACACACTGTAATGAAGTGCAACCTTACAACCTCTATATAAAATGCTCTCTGTGTCCTTTTTATTGCCTGGAGGGAGTTGAAAGCATCCTGGTGTTTTTGCTTTAAGAAGGAGACGTGTGTGTGTGTGTGTGTGTGTGTGTGTGTGATGGGGAGCTGTGGAGATTCTGGTGGTCAGTCCTAATCCCAGCAGACAGACATACAATTCTGCTGAGTAACACCACACCTGTTAACCAGTCCATTTAATTACCTTTAACAGCAAAGACAAAGACAAAATAAACTAATGACTTGAAGTCTGCCACATATAACTCGTTAAAATAGATCTTAATTCCTAGGTCTTTTAGCTTCCTTTTCCTGAAGGACTTATTCCTTTCCTGCTTATCTGAAGTAATCAGAAGACCCCAGAATAGAGCCATGGAATTCAGCAGCATAAGGCCTGGTTCACAAATATTATTCAAATGAGTGCTAAAGTCTGATTGCAGTGATAACATATGGTGCGTCAGAAAGCAGTGCCGTATGGACCCATATGGCTGTCATTCTAGACATAACGACAACACGACCAAATTTAGGGTCATTCCTGAGAGTCTCTGCCACCGCAGGCTCTAAAATTGGCTCTGAGGCTCCTTCTTGTCAGTGGGAGACGGCTGGTAGCCAAAGCAAAAAGGGACTGACTGACGCCAATCAAAGCAACAGAACAATGACACGAGTGGGTCGCAGAAGGAAGCAGTGACGTACGGCCGTGATGCTTCTCTGCCTCTTTGACAAGCGCACTTGTAACCCATTACTGTACTGGATTGGGATGTGTAATTAAGATTTGGACATTACTCAGAAATTAAGGTTTTATAACTGAACCAACCAATGAAATGAAGCTGTGATCGTCTGAAAGATTGAAATCAAATAGACTGTGCTATGTTAAAGATGTAGGTCATGGATGTTGCAGACATTTACATTAAAACTGTTCTATAATTAAAATGACAACATTGCTAATTGCATGATTTACTGTTGAATTACGAGAATTAAAATGCATTTAATTGCATACTTACTGTATTTGCAACAGATCAAAGCACAAATAAACTAAATGAACTTTAACACATGCTAATATAAGCTAACTATGATTGCTGTGTGTTTGTGTGTAAATGTACTAAAGCAAATAGTTCTGTCATATCTTGTAGCATTTGGCAGCATTTTAACAGTAATTGGCTTACCTAACATAACCTAAATGAAATGTAAAAAAATGAAATACACAAATAAAGTACACAGTTGTTGCTCAATAATTAGGAGAAAAAAATGATTCACTCTTTTGTAAATCTCTAATTGAACTGAAGAATGAAGTAAAGAATATCTCATCAAACACTATTCAGTTTGTTATAATTCAGTGCATCATAATCCTCTGGTCATGGTGCTGAAACTGAAATGACTGAACAGTCCTGTTTGGAAAAAGGACGTCAAAAACTTTTTCACGTATCACGGGAAAAATAAATAAATACACAGTGCTTTCTCTCTCTCTCTCTCTCTCTCTCTCCCTCACTCCTTATTCCATGTAGTTGGAAGGGCTCCGGGCATGAAACCCAATTTCTCAGCCGTTGAATAGACAGCAGTTGCACGGAGCTAACTCAATTCAGGAGACAGTGCAGCAGAGCATCTTGAATAGATTGGGGCCTCAAGTTTAATACGGAATAAGTCATGTAGCACAAACAAACACAGACTCATTCTATTTATCCACATCACTATAAAAACAGGCAGGGTTTTTTTGGTTTGTTTTTTAGCCAAACTAAACAGTAAACAGTTGAGCTAAGAAATGTTAGGGAAACCGTCTTTGACTCATCATTTGTTTATGGATAGTGACAAGAGGGAACATTTATCTGATGTTCTGTTTGGCAGCTGATCACTAATCACTGCTGCTCCTCACATTTAGCCTCTTCCACATCATTGACACTTTTAAAATAACTATAGCTCAATGCTGGTTCATTTTATCAGCTGGAGCTGATAAACCTGACAGCAGGACTAAATTAAACCAGGCTGTCGTCAGTTTGTGTGATGTACTTGCTGCTGTCAGTGTTTGTCAAAGATAGTTTGTGAGACATGAAGCACATCTGTTAACACCACGGCAGAAAGAAAAGGTGTGATTTTTTTTTTCCTTTTTTTTTACTTATTGTCAGAATATTAGGGTATTCTCACATTTTGGTTATGAAAGAATGAAGAACAAACACGAACATCATATGTGTTCTTTAAAAGTGTTTTTCTCCATAAATAACAATACTGTTATTTAGTTTTTGTTAAATCTGTGAACATATCCATCCTTTAATTTCCTGTTAGCATTATGAACATTTGACTCTTCTAATTATTATATTATTATATTTAGAGAAATAACCATCAGCCTGAGGTCCCGAAGAGCCCGAGGGTCAGGACGTTTCAGGTTCAAAGAATTCATAAGTGCCGCCTGTGACAGTGAAAAATCATAGCTGCAGAAAATATGAGACGGCAGCCTATAAGTTAAACATTGCTTTTTGCTGTTGGAGCTTGTTACTCTCTCACAGCGTGGGCTGAGGAGCACAGGCAACATATCAAACTTAATTACCCTTCAGGTTGCCTCATCAAGTCAGCGCTTCAATGAAGACGAATTGTTCCTGTTTCCACGGAACCTTTAGAGCCACAAACACCACATGGTGCTTTCTCTAATCTTAGCAGGTAGTTTTGAATCCTTGCCCTATTGATATCATGAACCTCTAACAGGAATATGTGACGTGTTGAAAAGCATTTTGTCTTATTCAGTCTCATTCCTCACAGTAACAGGGAGGTGAAGTCCTATTGTAAAGCAGCAGCAGCAGAGGGTTGTAATCTGGATTATGTCTGAAGAATAACAACATGTTTACCATGTAGTTGCACGGGCGATCTTTCAGTTTTATGTTGTATGCGTCACTTGCTTTCCTTCTTTATAGGGTATTACATTTGTTTTATGGAGCAGTTCTCACATCCTGCCCCTGATGATAGTGGCCTCACTCTCGGTGAGCAGCAGCAGAGCCGGCCCACTGATGAACACACAGCACGAAGGGGTGATTATGGAGTGCTAAACTAATGATCGGCGATGAGAAGCTGTTCTCTCCACAGAGCAAATTCATTTCTCTTCTACTAAGAGTTAATGGCTTTAAGGAGATGAAATCCGGTCACCAGGGAAAGCCATCTTAAAACGCTGTAGCTCACTCATCCCATGTAGCTAAAGTCCCATTCCTCTAATAGTGCATAATGGCAAATTGTTGCTTTAGCACAATTGTCGGCGCAAGTCTGATTCTGTATCTTCATCTGCCATTTCTCCTGTAATGTAAAAGGACACAGAGAAGGCAGCAGATAGAAAACACAGTTTATGAAGAACCAGTGGTGGAGCCAGGTCACTGGCAGTGCGTCAGTCAGACCTAAAACTCCGGTTAGTGGCTTTTTATTATTCATATAACACTGACGTTTGGCTCCATGTTACTGCAGAAGCTCAGCTTCTAAAAGGCAATGCCTCAGCACATTGGCTGCATACAGCAGTGAGTAAACATTTATGAATGATTTACAAGCACAGAGTGAGTCGGTGAAGATCAGCATGTATCATGGACATTTTAGGAACTTTAAAACCAAGACTTAAGTTTTGTTGCAGGTCCCTTGTACATATTTCAAATACACATAATTATGAGGTTGATGGTCTGGCCAAATATGATCCATCACAGTTCAACATTCATTCATTCCTTCATTCATTCATTCATTCATCCTCCACTGCTTAATCCTTAAGCTAATGTATCGCATATAAGAAAATACAATTACAAATCAGTGCACAATGAATAATATTACATTTAAGAAATAATTTGCCTTCCTGCAACTCCCTCTGCAACAGCTCTGTGCCCACCTATGCTCACTCGCCCCTGACTTTGTGCACCACTGTTACAGTAGGAAAACACCACTAACCACCCTGTGGAGCAAAGGTTTTCATCCTGTACTTTGAACTCCACCATTTCCACAGCTAATGTTTAAGCAGCAGTGTGTGGCACATGCTCTGTTAGGAAAGATGGAGATATGCACAAAAAAGCATTTGGCTTCAATTTACTGCAGGGATACAGACAGAGCTGTGTAATGTGTTGTTGAATTCTAGCAAAATCAACATACTGCAGTGTCATCAGAATAGAACCAGGACCAAGACCAGGACCAAGACCAGGATTAAGACCATGACTAAGATCAGGACTAAGTGAACAGATTCAGCAAAGATGAGTCAGGAAAATATACAATACAAAATAATATAATTTTTTTTGTAATATTTTTGCATGTGTACATAACTACTATATATAAATATAATGGATCAAGTCTGTTGTACATATAACCTGATGGTCTATATAGTTGAGGATTTTTTATATGTATTTGCCAACATTCACTGATGAAACATCCTCAAAAATCAATCATCTTGTTTTTCAGTCTGACAGGTAGTTGGTGAGCTGCAAATTGCTCTGTTCACACTGTAATGATACCATCAAATGCAAAAGAAAAAAAGAAGAATATTTGGAGTTGCACTGTGTGCTTCTATCCTGTTTTGAAACAACAAAATGTTTCTTCTTGTTGTTGTTGTTTTCACAGATCTCCAATAATAGTTTAATCAGTTATTTTCCAGATCCAACATCTGAACATGATATATTATTTAGGCATATGGATCAGATTTTAGGAAAAATCAATGAGAAAGCTAGAAAAAGTAACCACTTGTATGAAAGTAATGCTCCACTCTGAGTTCTCCTCTGTTTGAAATATCTGAGAATCAGAATCAGAAATTACTTTATTTATTCCCTGTGGAAAATTCAGAAAGATCACATTACTGCAGTAATACTGTTCTAT
>NC_024311.1:10868771-10871819 GCF_000523025.1 Cynoglossus semilaevis | reverse complement strand
TTCAATAATTCTGCTTCCTACCTTTCCATTTCAGCCTTATTACTGAACTTAATGAGACAGAGTGGTTTAAAATGGAAGCTTTGGAACAAAATGTGACTCGTGGTAAATTATAAATCCAGCATTCAGATAATGACTAGGGCAGTTTTTTTTTTGTTTGTTTTGTTTTTTGCTAAGTAGTTCTGTGAAATAACAGCCGTGATATGAGTCAGAGTGATTATATATATATGAATATATAACTACACATACACACACACACACACATATATATATATATATAACTACCACACTCCCTGTGACATTTAAATCTCTGTCATCTTATAAAGTCTGGGCACACGCAGCCTTTTAAAGTTAATGTGACGTTTCGCTACTGTAATGATACCGTTGACATCATGCTTTCCATGATACGTATCTGCGTGCACGGTAAGTCAACTGTGATGAACTCTGCCTGGTACAGTTTGCAGTGAACGCAGCTGCAGCTCTGCATCAGACGCCATTGTCCTGCTTTCATTCAGCAACACTGAGGCATAAACAGAAAGAACGGCAGTGGAGGGTAGAACAGAATGTTCCTGTCACAAACAACCTGAAGATCTCTCTCTCAGTCAGACTGTGACGTGAACAAAAACATAACAAACATACAACTAAATGATAATTTTTAAAAATGTTTAAGAATAGAATAAGGGGTTTTATAACATCCTGCTGTTAATGGTTGCTCTGGAAATACCAGTACTGTTATTTCACACACTTTGTTTTCTAATCATAACCAGAGTTTTTGAATTAACATCAGATTAGTCCAACAGAAGGTCTTCACTGGTTTTATTTCCTTCCCTGAGCAGCGGTCTCTGCTGTTTTTAATCACCTCCAGTTGATACAGTGCAACACTCTGTCAACAGTCAATAAAACCAATCTGCTAGCTGTTACTGTAGTTTACACTGATGTGGTTTTGGCCATTACAGAGCACAGCACATTGATCAGAGTAATGTTGACCCATAGGGGTTTTTTTAGTTCTACTTATTTCTGCTATAATTAGTTGAAAAGTATTTGTTAGACGTCCATGTTCTAGGTCTTCAAATGGCCTTAATCTTTTTTTTAAAGATAGACATGTTTACTTTATGAGGGATAATTTACTGTCGAAAAATGTACAGTTTTTAGTTTTAGAGTAATTTTACAAACAACAAAGTGGAGCAGTGTTCAGTGTTCTTGCCCTATAGGCAGAACATCATGGATTTGATTCCTGGTGATAGATGAAACAGAACCGTAGTTTTTTCCTACACTCCAAGAACATGCAGATTTGAGATTATTTTATTTCAGACTCCATACTGATCGTAGGTGTCAGTTAGTTGTCTCTATATGTAGCAATGAGATGGACAGGTAAGTTGGGCACATCCAATGGTCCCAGGGATTGGCTTCATGTTCCTCTTGAATTAATTAAGAATACAATGACTAAATATTCATTTATTTAATGTGTTTATCAGCCCCTCTGTCTAATCAGAGGTAAACTATCAGGAACACTCGATGTAACTGCAAACTACAGTTTATTTCCTGAACTTCGTGGCTCACCTTGTAAAGTCTGTTTGATCGTCCGATCGTCTTTTTATAACAACCCTTTGTACTCCACTACTCACAAGTCACACCTTTTGTTCTCGTCTAGATGTTTCCAGAGATCTGTCCGACCTCATTATGGAGAAAAACACATTTGGCCTCATATCATGAAGAGGTAACTCAGCCTGGATCCCAAATCTGAACACGATATGATATATTATTTAGGAGTATTGATCAAGTTTTATGAAATCAATGCGAGAGCTAGAAAAAAAAACACTGGTATGAAAGTCACGCTCTGCTTTAAGGTCCGTTCTGTTTGAAGTATTTCAGCCTTTCAACAGAACACAAGCAGATCAAAGAGTAACTGGAGATGCTGAGATAGAGGGGGAAGTATGTGGGAATGAATGGAGGAATTTTCTCCAGAAGTGTCTGTTCAGATGATGGTGCCAGAGGAGATGTTCATCCCCACCATGGAAATGAGTGGGATGTAAAGAACTGATTAGGACTCAAACAAAGGACGGTTTAAGCCGCCGTAACATTTGAATGTTTGACCAAAAAATAAATAAAAAATGAAGAATCAAAACAAACTCCTAAATGGGTTAAATAAAACCGTTTTATATAGATGTGAAAATAAGGTTAATTTGCTACATGTCCTCAATTTAAGTCCAGAGAATTCCCTCCAGGTTAAAACCTGTGTCTTTGCATTGTTTGAACTGATGTCAAGATCTTTTCAAATCTCATTTCACTTTTACATTTAAGTTATATATTTGACGATTCCAAAACTGTTCATTTTTGGCAAACCTAATCGACAGCTCAACACTCCTCCTCACACATATATCTGTAAGGAAATTCAAATATATAACATGACGTGTACATTTGTGTGTTTTTACTGTTATACAGCTGCACCTGCCAGCTGTACCATGCTGTCTTTTTAACCTAAACAAACACCATAATATATTTAATGTAAATTTCCCACTGAACACTTTTCTTTACATAACAGTTTTGTAGGCTATTATCATAAAAAAGGCAGACTCTGAGCCTTGGTGACACAAGCATTATCACACAGTTATTTTTCTAGTATGATCAAGTATTCATTTATTACAGGAGACAGTAATAATTTATTTCTTCCTCTAATAGCCTATACATCACTGTGCAGGGTGTATTTTTCATTTTCCTGAAGCATGAGGCTGAATAGAAATCTTAATGATTTGCCCTTGCAAGCATAATTTTAATTATGGATTTTCCTCTACATGATCGATTTGGAGAAAGCCATAGTAATACAAGTTGTACATTCTACTGTATTAAATATTTGATATCCATTAAAGTTTCCATGATTAATGTTCTGGAAAGAATCAGTTTCTCTAAGCCCCTTGGTTTTATTGCAGACTAAATTAGGGGTTTTACTCCCCTTGCAGGAGAGATGGTCATATATTGCACCAAAGCTTTGCCTGTCGTCAGGAACACAGCAATTCGATATTGATTATGAGGGAATTTTAAATTGGGAGAAAT
>NC_024311.1:10790432-10868733 GCF_000523025.1 Cynoglossus semilaevis | reverse complement strand
GGGAATTAGATTTCAGCAGCCGGTGTGTCTAACTTTAGTTGATCTAATGTAGCTGCTTTTTTTGTGTGCCTTTTTTCAAATGAATTGAAACATTTAATTTGATTGTCAAGGACTCTGTGTACCACAGTCACACAGAAAAGGTTGTTTCTTTCAATCACAGGTCTATAAACCTTTTATTACAAACAAAGCCAGTTGATAATAACAGTGTGTTGAGGGAGGTAATTTGACATTTCACATAAAAATTAAATTACTAGGAAATAGCAGTGGAATATGTAACTACCTCTATTACTGTACATACTACATTAGGTGGTAGAAAAATAAAAGATTCAGAAGTTGAAGTTGAAGGAGGTTCTGTTGTGTCTTTCTTCAATTCCTGCCACTAAGTCAGTCTTGTGTTCATCTAAACAGACACAGGTTTCACACTGTGTGAATAACTTATAAGTAATCTGAAATCATTACATTCGTTTTCTTTCGTTTTGTATTTTTCATTTTATATATACATTATATTTTGATATATGTTTACTATGATAGTAGTCAATGGTCGCCCTTTCACTGTGTGAGCCACTTGCAACATATATCTATTATTATCTATTATTTATTTGAACATAGTTCTACCACATTCACTGTGAACTTGATTGGTTTACAATGTCCCTTTACAAATAAACCAAATTATTACGATATAGAAAAAAAGAAAAACAAGAGAAAACAGAATCCCTTGTACTTGTTCTGGTAGATAGCGAATCCAGAGAGTGTAGGCTTTGGTCACTAATACCATGTGACAGTGTCACTTTTCATTATATCGCATGAGTCAGTACAGAGATTATAATGTTAAAAAAATGAGTAGGAAACGAGTAGCACTCGCTTCTCCAATCCACACGTCTTCCTGTGGCCAGGAACATTCAGTCAAGTCTGTAACCAGGCCGTCTGATTGTGTATCTGATCAGAGAGGACCTTCCTATCTGGGAGCACGGAGGTGTTGAGGTCAGCTCTGTGCATGTAGAGATATGGGCAAATGCAGCGGCAGGAGAATAATGAGCTTTCAAAACCCTGACACCTGAATGTTGCAACTCCTAACGATTCTGCTCCCAGTTAGAGGGAGAAATGGTCCACTCCACGTTAGCTTTCATTTCCTGCTATAATGGTGTGAATCACATCTCATCAAAGAATTATGGGTATCACACTCTCTTCTGATCTCTCCTCACACTTCCTCTGTACATGAGAATAAAACGGTGGAAAATCATCTACATTAGGTTCCACTGAGCAGGGACTGAAAGACTGGCGTCTTAACTGTTCTGGTGGAAAGTTCAGGAGCAACATGTTTGAGGTTCATTACACAAGTCAACTGACACTGTCACACTGTGCAAAGGTGTTTAGTGTTCTTGGTAATTGCCCATTGGTGGTTCAATTCCGGCTGTTCTCCAACCTTCTACCACAGTCCAAAAACTTGAGGTTAAAATACACTCAAATGTTAACTGTTCCATCAGTGCAACAGTTACAGAAAATATTGAAATTCAAATGTTTCTGTGGACCACTATGGGAAACACTAGTCTAAACCAGCTAATCAGTAAAGTTTGTATTCTATAATAACTACAGTAATAAAGATGGTTTTTCTCAAGGAAGAACAATTGTCACTTCATTGCCAGCTCCTGGCGTCTCTGACCTAATGTTTATCTTGTTGTGGAAACAGCAGTACTGTGGGTCGGCTCTGGACGTAAATTGCATTTTTATGCTGTTCTTTTGACCAGTGTGGGCAAGACACTAAAAAGCTGTTTCTGAATATCTTACTCTGCTCTATTTACTGCTTACTTGGGATTTTCTCCTCAACCCCACCTCCTGTAATATTACCCCCACATGACAACCCCGTACAACGCCGTGCTCTGTGCAAGTTCATTATCATCAATGAGTCAAGTATATTGTCTCTTTCATCACCATCACAGCTCAGTTTCCAACTGCAGCACCTTTTCTTGCACTGTAAACCAATTTATTTTTCCCCTCCATTGCAGATGGTATTAAACAATGCCCTAAGAGTAGAGGCTGTCGGAATAGGAATGATTTATTACAAAGAGGGAAGTCAGTGTGTCGGTTTGCAGCGCTCTGCAGTGTAAAATAACCTCATTTATATTCTATATTGCTCTGGCTGCCTCACTTAATATTCCTATCAGCACTCTTATGCCATGCCGTCTGTTGGCTCTGCCTGCAATAAAGCTGCAGCCTTTGAAAAGTGTACAAACAACATTAAACACATTGTATCAGATTAGTGCAATGCTGCAGAAACACCAATAACACAAATCAGGTGGGTCGAGTAAGACGGCGTGTGTGATAACACATCTGCCTCGCGGTGCTGCGGGCTTCAGGAGTGAAAGTCATTTTGGTGACGCGTGTTTGTGCTAACTACATGTATGTTCAGCAGATCTCTGCTGCTCTGGGAGACACAGCTGTTACAGATCGTCCTTTTCATCTAGATTCTTTGTCAGAACTGTAAGATCTACTGCTGTAAATCCTGTATAATGAGCTCCCATGTCACCAGGAGCATGTTTTCTGTGTAAAGGATGATGGCTCTTCTTTTGTCCTCTTTATGACGGCCAGTGAAACCTGTTACATGTTTAATTCACTGTGTCATTTGAGTAATAATCACAACATCATTTTTACCTCAGACATGATATGATGCTCTACAGGAGAGTGATTCTTTAACCATTAAGCATTGTTAAGCATATATATATGCTTAACAATGCTTAATGGTTAAAGGCTGACAGTCAAACCAGTGCCGTCCACTGGTGAAGTGGATGTCATTTTTACCAGTTTCAGCCTGGTCAATGGATTTCAGATTCTGCAGCCCATTCCAGTGTTGAACAAGTTTCGGTCTGCTGTAACAGTAGACTGAAAAACTTTTGTGGAATGAAAAAGCTATTTGAAAAACTTTACCCTGCAACTGTGGAAAGGATTCATTGACATTTCTGACCAAACTGTTGACGTACCGAAGACATCACCCAAAGTTATGAAAAAGTTTTTTTTTGTTTTTAAGAATAATAACAATATACCTGATATTAAAGAAAAAACATGATCTGCAGTTTTACCCTAAGCAGGAATAATGTGCTTTTTTCTATTCCTTAGTGCCATTAAAGAATAATAATAATAATAATAATAATAACAAAAATAACCTTCATTTCTCAAAGGGGTTTCAAATGCAACACGGATGCTCATGTTCTTTGTTCTTTTAAAACCTTCACGCAACGTTAACTTATTAGAGCTGCCGTGTAAAGCATTAGCAACACATCACATGGCAACACGCTCTCACTCCCGTTTTCATTATGTTACTGTATATTGACTAAGCTGTGGTTCATCATGGTCTGGGTTTCAGCCAACAAACACTCTAATCCCTTTAATGAATTTTCTCCAATCAGCGAAGTCACATTTGGCTAATTGCCCCGTGTGAACTTTAAGTGCCCCCTCTGACAGCGTCACAGATGACAGATGTGAAGAGAATAACCTGAAAAACTAGGGCTGGGTCATGATCTGTCTGAGTGTTGATGGAACAGAAACACTAATACGAGCAGGAACGTGCAAGTGTGTGTTTCACCACTTTTTTTCATTTGTGACCAATCAAAACAATGGAATTATTACTAATTCACAGACATAAACTAACGCTCTGCACTCAGTGATGTTGGTCTGACACACCAGGTCGTCTGACCCCAAGTTTAACCCCCCCCCCCCCCCCCCCCTCGGACATGCACGCTAGGCGTTAAGATGCTGCTGCAAGAGCAAGGTGCTTCACACAGTGATTTAAATGATGTGAATTGATTGTGTATTAGTGCAGCAATGCAGTGTGCATACAGATATGAGTTATAACAATAACAAAAAAACAATACTGACACGTCCAAATCAATAATAAGTACGTTTTAGAATCAGTTCCCAAGAAGGAATTATGGGAAATAAAGCAGATATTACCTGGACTTTTGTATATTAGGTCAAAAGTGACTTAGGTCCAGTTCATTACTGTAGGTTGTTACCAATGAGGTGAAATCTATGTCAAAAGCAGGAGGAAAATGGAGGCCCACATCCTCTGTTTTGAAAACAACAAATCAAAATTCCAACACGTTCATTCTAGCTTTAATTACAGCATTTAGTTTTTAATAGAATAACAGTAAGATGAGGCACTATTCTATTTATTTTCGATATACACAACAAACTAGATTTAGAGTCTAGTGCACGGGTGAAAATAACACAGAATAGTTCCTGAAAATCTGGGACTCCAGCATTGACCTACGTGGCAGGTGATGTTTGTTAAGATGGGAGAGGCAGCTGTGCCACCAGCAGCACAATGTCACACTTTCAGCTCGGACAAGAGACTTTCATTCATCCGCATGCTTTACACGATACACTCAAGATGAGCATAGAAGTAAAAAAAAAAGAAGCTGCACACAGCCATTAAAAGCTGGTCAATTCTCAGTTCCTGCTCTCTTCAGAACGTGTTCAACAAGGCCAAACCAGGCCTATGATTTTTGTTAAGGCCTTTTGGTAGAGACCTCTTCTCTGAGAACACAAAGGTTCAATACAGTAACCAGTTTGCTCCTTTTCTCCCCACCAAACCCTTCTCTGCCCACAACACTTCTCAAAGTGCTCCCACAGTTTGCATTATAATAACGGCTTTTAACAGACAGAAAAAAAAGGGTATGTGGAGAAAACCAAGTGCCTGAGGGAAGGGTTTTGTGTTTGGGTGGACCCGATGCAGTGAATATGTTCTGGTAATCACAGTGATGAGCAGCAGCCCTCTGCTAATTGCCCGTGTTTGTGTTGCAGTCTCGGTGTTCCTTTAAGGACTGGCAGAATCCCATTGGAATTCAGGAAAGTGCATTGTGTTCCCAGAAGTGACACCACACTATCAGGGAGAGTGGCACCAGGACCATTCTTTTCAGTTTGATCCCATATACAACACTCTCTCCCAGGGGCACTTCTCTTTTTTGTCCCCCAAACTAATGATGTAGAAAATATAGTTCAAAGAAACTCTAAGAAGTAGTAAAGGAGTAAAAAAAACATGGAGAAACATTAGAATTCATTCCTGTCTTTCCATCTGATAAGTAACATTTTTGGTTAATATATTTCACTCACATAACTATAACTAATTATAACAGTACTGATTGAACTTATTCCAAAACTAGACTCACATTTTTTTTACTCTACTTTAAATGTTCACAACAAATTTCCCCTTTTATCTATAATTGGAAATTCAGCGTAACATAGATATAGCTGTTTTCTGCAGAAAAAAAAGATAATAATAATAAGTTAGAAATTGCTTCCAATAAACCAGATGGGGCCAAAAGATCTGATACAGAGCTGCATAAAATGTTAAATAAGAGCCTGACAGATTTAGTGACTGTGTTCTGTTGCCAGAGAAGCTCTTAAAAAGAAGCCAGGAATACGTTCAATCAGGAGTGGGCGAATATTTCCAACCTTCAAATGAGAAGCGGATGAAATTGAATGAATGAACGTTCTGGCATTAGTAAGGCTTTAAACAATTAAATCACTTCTTACTTGACAAATAACAAAAGCTAAAATGTTGATATGGCAGCGAGAGAATTACTGTAGTACACAATAAAATCAACATACCAAGTACTAAGATCTTAAATATTCAAAAAGATCAGTGTTTCATATTTCTCCAATATTTACCCCTGACACAGTTGAAAAAATAAACCCTGGCTCCTTAAATTCAAAAGCTCTGAAAATAATTTGCCAACATTTGTCAGTGTATTTACAGACTAATATGAACGATCAGAGACGGTAATTACAGATTAACATCTTTTCGCAGGCAGCGATTTGAAACTCACTCTGTGGTTAGAAGCCTTGACACGGTTCCGAGTCGTTTCCATGATTAATAATGTGAATAAAAAGGCAAACGATGAGGGAACGTGCAAAACATGCTGCCGTTTTATAGGACAAAAAACAGGAAAAGGGAAAAGGGGCCAACACCTCAGGTAGGTTTTCTTATAAAATCATCTTCACTTGTATATGTTTTTAGTGTTATTATTATTCCTATACAAACAGTATCTTTGGGAAGTCCCAGTCTAACTTCACCGCTCCATTATTGTCAGCATCAAAGTAATGATGGTTTTTAAATGATGCTTTCATGAATGGACATACAGTAAACAATATGTTACAGAAACCATGGATGATAGAAATAAAAATCTCCTGGACTCTCCACTAGAGTATTGGCCTCTCTGTGGTTGATATTATGTGGTTGTGTTATTAGTCAAATTAGGCCAAACTTTAAAAACTGGTTTTGTTTTTAATACTTCATCAAAACTTGATGTTGACTTGTAACAACAGTCAGTACAACATAAAAACGTGGTCCGGAAGAAAAACTAGTAGAATATTTAAAAGTCAAATAAAGCACAGACGATGTTTCCCAACATAAATGTTAAGTTTCACAACATAAAGTTCACTGCTGAAACATTACCCGTTTGACCTTAAGACGCCTATTAATATGTATATTTTGAAACTGAGGTTTACATCTGAACCCCGCTCCATAAAGGTCATGTCTTTTATTAAAATTAAGGTGGAGCAAAAGAATGCTCTGACGGAAAAGGGGAAAAACAAACGTACTACTGATGGAATTTGAAACCTGTAAAACCTGGGAATAGTTTAGGATTTGTATTTATCTTTTTTATATTTTTGTTCGAATGTTCGTTTCCAAGTGTTGATCTTTTACACCACACTGCTATTATTTAACCTCTAATACGAGACCTGAAAATATAAATATGTATACAATTCAAAGATGACATGACATGTGAATAATGATGTATAAAGATAATGTATAATGCTACTATTTTAACATAGTTTGAGAAATTAAACATTTGTACTTTATATGTTTATATATATATATATATATGGTTGACAAAGGATTGATGTGAAGTATATTTTTATATGGCATGCCTGTATTAAGATGGACTATACACTGTAGTATTCTACACTGTGCTTGTGTTAGCTGGACATACGATTATATTCCTGCATACTAAAGAAAATGAAATATTCAGCAGCATTTCAGTTGCTTTGGATCTTCACCGAGTCAAGTTAGTGACCTTCTGTACGAGCGTTGATGGATGAAGTCAACAATATTCTTTATAGAAAAGTCAGTCTGCTCCATAAAACTAACAACCACGGAGCTTGAACTCTACTCTGTTAACCATATTGTTGAACATTTCATTTATTGCATAAAACATACAGTATGTATCATCCATCTCCGATATATGGACGACAGTGGAAATACGGTTCTTTAAAGAAAAACACAGAGGCGTTGCTGTGCTGCTGTTGTGTTAAATAATAAAGTATGGTTTTAAAATAAAAAAAGTACTGATGCTCAGAAAGAACAATGGGAGGGAATTTAAAGGAAAAAGATGAAATTTCATATCTGTTGCAGACCACTGGGAACACTGTTTTTGTTGTCCCTGTTTTGTGTTGCCTCTTTTATTATGGTTTGGATCAAGAGAGAATTTTTCGTCTTTTCTGGTTTGAAAGTGAAAATAAGAGCAGGAACTCACACAGGCTTGGCATAGATGTTTCAAACATAGATGCAGCTCTTTGAAGTTCCCTAATAAAACAAACCACTTTACAGCTTTGATGGAGAAAAGGCCTGGAACACTGGACTAATTGGTTTTGTATTCTGTTGGGACATGAGCACAAAGGGAAAGATGAGGCTCTGAGGACTGTGTTTTTAAAGGGAATGATGACACTGTTTTAAACACTGAGCGCAGAGATGTGGAAACACAAAGGACTGTGGAGCCTCCATAGGTCAACTGTTATAAAGATGACCTCCGAGGGAAGGTCATAAGACTACACCTTTATTCTTCTTTGTGTACTCAAAATATTAAAACATATGCAATGCATCCAGTCATTCCAGTGTATATAGTTTGTTTTTTTTTCCATTTGTTTATTTGTTGTTGACACAGATTTGTGATTTTTTTGCCAGAAAATAAACATTAAGAAAAACAAGTCAATATCTGTCAATATCAATATCAGGACATTTCTCAACAACCATCAGCCAAAGTATGACAGACACAGCGTTACGGCCGTTGGCAATAACATTTAAAATAACAGCTTAGATTTTATTTTTAAAATGTCCACTTCTTCAAGCTCGCCATTATTTTCTATTACAATCCCTTAACATCTGGACAATTTCTAGGTTCTCAGACCTGTCCAGCTCTCTTATAATGAAGCGGCTGCAACTGTTGTCCTGGTAACAACAGCAGACAATAAAGCAATAAAGTCCAGCTTGTCCTGTTTTATTGGTATCATCTGCCCTGCTTGAATATATTCAGACCAATCTGAAAATATGATGTTGGATAATTTCCCTCATAATCTTGCATCTGCAGTGAATATAAACGACAGGGCCTGAGAGTTAGACCAAAAAACAAAACATAAATTCATAGCTGACAGCTTCTGTAGAATGTCCACACACACGCGCACATGCACACACACACACACACACATATGTATATATATATATATATATATATATATACATATATAACTAAAATCCAATGACATATTTTTGGTTTTTGGACCTATGTTTTTATATAATTTCACATAGTACTTTTCCCATCATTTGGATTAGTCCTTGCAGCAGTATACATATAAGAAAAAGTTTGCTTCATATTTAGAAATTATAAATTTACCATGATTAATCACAATTAATCATGGTAAATTAAGATTGTGATTAATCATGATTAACCATATTTCATGCCACATTTTGTGTTTATATGTGATGACATCATGTTACCAGCTCTTCATTACTCTTTTGGCTGTTTCAGTGTAAAGACTTCTTTTGTAGTTTGTCATCTAAGGAGACTGTAGATTTGGTTCATAGCGATAAGAAAAACAGACAACGTAAAGAAAATTCAGGTGATGGCAATAAGGATCATTCCGTCATGAGATATTGTATGCTGCACGGCTGAGGCCTCACAGTGCTGTGGAAAGCTGTTGTAATTGTGAAGCAGTTGTATTATTCCCAGCTCCATTAAAATTTCATCATCCTTCACATTTCCATGAATGGCATTATTCAAATTATGTTAAATCACATCAGCTTCATTGCTTGGCAATGCAAGGCTGCCCATTACAATCAATGAGGCCAGATTCCAAAGAAAAGGGTCTGCATGTGATTTAACAGTGGGCTTCACATTCCAAACAGATGCTGAAAAGCTCCAGAGTGCTGTCCCCTCAGCCTCGGAATCTCTGTAACACAGGAATATCAATACTGACACAAGTTTGGTTTTCACATAAATCCTAAGTGTAATGGATTTGGAAGGAATTGAAATATTTGAGGGAAAAATGCAATTCATCTGTCAGTACTGCAGATGATGACAAAGACACACTCAGTGCTGCTCTCATCACAACAGGCTGAACACATAACAACATAATTAGCAGATGAAAGTCCATCTTTATTTTATTTCACACTTAGGGTGATTAATAATCTAAAACAGCAGTACACACCATGTACAGATACAATTTACCCACAATTCATACAGCCCATGTCCAGCCCAGTTTGACACTGATGTGTCACTGCATGTACCACCTGTGTAGTGAAATATTCATCAGGTGAAGGGGCAGCAAATGTTCAGCCCATAATAAGTCATCAGCTAACACACTGAGAGATGCCTTTCTTAACCCCAGCCACGGGGATATCATTATGACTGTGGCGGTGATTCTGAGTACCTGGCTATTAATAACATGATAAATAGATGGATGCGTGGAACAAAGCAGTGTGTAATATCAGGTGACCCTGTGTTATTAGCAATGAGAGGAACCATTAGTGGGTTGCCTTAACCCACCTTAATGAGGTCTCCCTGCTCTGGGAGTGAGAGACGCCCTGTGCTTATAACAAAGCAGCAGCAGCAGCAGCAGCAGCAGCAGCAGCAGCAGCAGCAGCAGGAGTCGGCACTGCTCTGTGGCCGCTGCCTGAACCGGTGTCTCTGTGCAGTCAGTGAAATACTTGGACTGTTTACAGCTATCTCACTTATTCCCAGAGAGTGCGCCTGCAGCAGTCTGTACCCCATGGTGTCTGTATTTATTGGGAGACAAATATTTAATTTGTTCTACGTTTACAAAGAACATGTCTGTCTCGTCACACAGTAAAAAAAAAAAAAAGAAAGAAACTTGAGATTTTTAAATTTTAGCAAAATTAAAAAATCTGTGTTTAGGTTTAAATGGAAGACATGCAAACTTCACAAAACAGATGCCACTGCAATTGTAAAAAGTAAAATAATAATAATTAAAAAAACAACTTGCCTCAGCACCTCAGGAATGGATATTCCTGTTACTACTGAATTAAAAACTAACATTAAATCCAAAAAATGACCATATATTATTATCAGGCGATAGATAACAAATCAAATGAATCACTTACAGTATGATACAAAGGTACTGTGAAGAAATAAATTGTTTTCTACTCCGAGGTCTGAGCTGCATCTGTGTTGACTGTTATTTTCTATTAGTAAAAGCTCAATTATTGTTGACACCGAGTCAAACACACTGCATCTCCTCCCTGTGGTTTGCTTGTTTTACTATCAGGCTGGGATTAGGAATAGAGAGGTTTGACATGTAACAGAACGTGGTCTGTCACAGCCAGCTTTTACGCTGATCCAGGTCAGTCCTGTCGACCTAATACCTTTGTTTATATGTGCAGATAAAGTTACAGTCATATCTTCACCAGAACAGCAACACATGTTTGACCACTGTCTCTGTTTGGTTACAACAAAAAGAGGAAACTTAACTGCAGTTAACAAGGTCGTTGTGTGGCTGTTTCACCAGTCAGATAGACGTTGTTGATATTGTGCTCTACAGTGTTACCTACTGTATCACCATTTAAAGTAGGAATATCCGATATGCCGATATTACACTTAATTTCCAATTCCAATATCAACCAATACCAACTGGGTTAAAGGCAAAGAACACATTTCCTTGTGTGCAGTGGATTGCTGTGTCACAATGATGATAATTCGCTTTCGCTTCAAAACTGTTTTTAGGTCACATGATCTGAGGGAAACCCAGGCATTGGAAAAAACCCATAACCATTCTTACTGATATAACATAACTATACTAATATCAGATGATAATATCAATTGGCCGATATTATCGGACATCCCTAATTTAAAGAAATAATATGTCAACCAACCAACATGATACACTTTCTTGATTCCCTAAGTTGGAGAGAGTACATAAAACGTCTCTGGCTGCCGTGTCCTGATCACAGCAACACTGTAAATGTTTGACTTCTGCTTGGTTTGGAAAGATGGACAATGATGAGGTAATGGCTCTACACGTTGAAACCTCTATAAATCACATGTACTGTTTTTCAGGTATGTATTTCATAAGAAGATCAAAAAATAGAATCTGCTAAAATGAAAAAAAAAAAAAAACATAGTCTGATATCAAGACCTTTATCTTACCACAGTGGAGGTGAATATTTGGATATCACCGCAAAGCAATTTACTGTTATCGATCAATATTTATTCATCTGACTCTTCTAACTGCCTGGCTGGAGGTTTGGAGTTCAATACAGCCCTGGGTCAATACTGCTACACAGCAGCCAGCCATTATACCCCTGAGTGAGCACGACAGCCAGGGTTAGGTAAATGGTATTAAGCAAGGTGATAACTAATGACAACCAACTGAAGTGTTTTAAAGAAAATGCTTCAAATTTGACTTCTTACCAGCTCTTAGAATATAATTTTATTTTCTTGTTTTTGCCTTTATGAAGAACACACAACAATTTATGTCTGGTCCACTCCAAGAAAAAATATTCCATCGGCACACGGCCAACCTCTCAGTATAAAACAAAACATAATGTGTCTGTCAATCAAGTATGAAGAGCGACGTCGAGCTGCCTGAAGTATAAGGTTGTTGCCAACATTAAAAAAACAAAGGGAAGAAACACAAAGAAACGAAAGAAACTTGGTGAAGGACGTGAATTGGCTGAGCAAGACACTTCATCTGGGCTACATGATGTCAAATTTAAATATACAGAGCCATAAAGCTAATTATGTGAGTCAAATTAATTAGTGGAGCTGCTTGTTAAAGCTGCTTTTTTTAATGAGAAGAGGGGGTTGGGTGGGCTTTTACCAGTCAAAGAAGAGAGGAACTGGGGGGCCTGAAGGATGAGCCCAACATTTACAGCTATACAGATATATATATATGTATATATATATATATATATATACATGTATATATATATATATGTGTGTGTGTGTGTGTGTGTGTGTGTTGTGAGTCTGAATGTAATAAGGGATACAGCTGCTTCCAGCACACATCGGCACAATGCCTGCCACAGATGTTCATTTAGTGTCGTCTGAAAAGACAATGTTTGCTTTGACGGAGTGAAAATTAACTGCTGTCTCTTGTTAGACAAACACTCTAAATAAAAAAAAAAAGACATGAATGTGACAAGTTTGCAAGGTGACATGTTGAAGTCCTATTATTGTTATTGTTTGGAGGTATTGTTTTCCTGGCAGACACATCTATTTCTCCTTGTGGGCGTCGGGTGATTGACAGTAAGTACAAGACGAAATAATGTGCCCACTGAGATGAAAACACAATAACTGGGATGCACAGGAAACAAAGCAGGCCCTTAAAAATGAATGACATTCAGAGGAGCTGAGATGTATTTACCTTAGTGTACTTTCCAATAACAAGAAATTGTCTATGTATTATGCAAATGAAGATAATTGCTATTTTCTGTGTAACCAATTAAGTCAAAGTCTCTGTGTGTCCAGAGGGTCTGTGGACACTGGTGGACATGCAGGAGAAGAAACAGGACCGTTACTTGTCAGTCATGTGATGGAGGCTCATCACACATCACCAAACCTCCAGTGTTTATTACACTGGGCTTTGGGGAGAAATTGATCAAAAATGACAGCTGTTAGTTCCGTTTCCGTGGAGAGTGAAGCTGACGTGAACTCAGCAGACATGTAGTCAAACCTCACCTATTGTGTCCCCGTGTCCAGGGTGTGATGTTATCACAGGCTTTTCTATGGGGACACTGTGGCTTCTGATGATTGTAGCTTTATAATAAAAGACTGAGTGAAAGGTTTCATGACTTTTAATTAGGTTTCACAATTGAATGGGAAGTCAGAAACTGAAATAAATGATTATAGCTGGTGATTGTTTTTCACAGCTGATCTGCGCTGCTCCATGACAACATGTCACCCAGTACTACAGCAAATCCATCAACTCATTAACCCCCTCCTCTTGAATATTGACATTTTATACATCCTTTGACCTGTAATCTTGTTGTTTTCCGGTGTTTAATGTTTCCTTGTAATTCAATCCGTTGTGTATTATTTCATTTATTAATGACAGCGTGGCTCCGTTCATAGGATTGTTATGTGTCTGACAGATTAAGAGAATGAAAAGATCAGCGGGAAAAAACCATTAGATAATGAACCTGTCTGACAGACATCAGTCACTGACAGGAAATAAAGTATTTCAATAAAACTGCGAGTCCACCAGAAGCAACACAGTGATTTAATCTAATACGCAAATGGCTCTGAGTGTGGCAGTGATAGGAGTTGCCAAGCGGTGTGAGAGAAGCGTTACATGATTGAAATGACGACTGTTTTCTCCGCTCCTCATTCAGAATATTAAGTAAGCTGTGACTCCCAGCTGAATAACAAAATGAGCAACTGCACAGAGCAACCTTTCCTTGTACGTTCTAATGTTGTGGGTCTGTGGGGAACGCGGGGCACTGCACAGCTGTTAAGTACTTTTAGCAGAGCTATTGTTCAGTGAAACAAAACAGCCCATTCAGCCTGGCTGGTTTCCAGAGCAGTCCTATAGTGGCCAAATGTTTATCATTGTTTTGACACTGCATAGGATAGGTCAGCATGGGGTATGTCTATACATGGAGGTGTCGAGTTAGTGATCCAGTGAGAGAGAGAGAGAGAGAGAGAGAGAGATCACATTAATGCCTCCAGAAAAAAAACTAATACTAAGTGATACTGTGTAGCAGAGTATTTAACACACTCCAGGCCAATGCATGCTGATCATGAGCACCAGCGTTACTGCAACCATGCAGCTAAATTAGGTCTGTTATAATATATTCTAGTGTTTTCTTTGTGTGTAAATGCTAACAAACCTGTATTGGTTTGTTAGCATAGAAGTAACAGAACCCTAATACATTGTCATAGGTTCTGTTACTTCCCACTCTAACATCTCTAACATGGCATTTCATCTGCCCTTACAGCTCTCATACCCAAGTCTGTTTGGCAGCTGTGTGTGGGACAGAAATAAAAAGGTATCACACTCCGTGTTTTGACTGCAGTCCGATAGCTGCTGCCGCTCTGCTAATTGTGCTATTCCTCTCTCCTCTTACCCATTTAATCTCTTCATCCTGGCAGCGTGCAGAGCCAGGACAGTTCTGCTTTATTCTAATTGCATACTTTCGATTAAAAAAGCTTGTTTTCCTTGATTACTTTGATGTTGAAATGGGAGCAGGGGAGCAATTCGCATTCATTCGGCAGTATGTTTTTTCCCCTGCACTCTTTTGTGCTAACAGCAGAATTCCTATTTATATATTGGCAGTGGAACTAAATTACTGCAAACATCCCTATGGGCCAGCCAGGCATAACAGATTGAGATTGTGTCCTGTATTATGTCAGTGCCCCCTACTGGCGACCTGCAGATATACCTTATTGTTCATTCAGTGCACGTATGGGTAGAAACACTGAAATGGGCTGCTAGAGTTTTTTTTTTTTTTTTTTTTGCTGAGATGTTGGAATATTTGCTAAATGAATCCCTATTTTAAAAATACAGGAGGAAGTTAAATTCACATTTAATAAATAAAAACAATGCCCCAGGAGCAATGTAGGATTGGCAGATTTAAAAAAACAGAGATGAATATTTAGAAGAAAGTACATTGCCAGGAGGATACTGTAGTGTCTGAGACCATGTGGTGAGGACTGGTTAGCTCTCTCGGCTTACAGCAAATAGAACATCAGCTAACTGTTTAGAATCTGGGTCTTTCTGTTTAAACTTTGCATGTTCTCCACATGTGTATGTGGGGGGAGTGGGGGGGGGGGTGGACAGAAACTCACAGTCCAACAGTACAGACACTTGTAAACGTAACACAGTTTACTTTCTCAGTTCAACTGTCCGTACAGTAAAAACCCTGAGCTGCCCCGGTGCATCATTCATGCGCTCTAAGATGTTAACTCTCCACAGCACAGGCAGAGGTTTGTAACTAAAGCCGCAGGTTGACTTCCCTGCTGGGATGTGAGCGTCCCTCCCTGGAGTCTCACCAGCTCACACCACCAGAGCAGCAGCGAGCATGAAGGCACGTTTGCCTTCTTCATATTTCATCAGGGCTCTGTTTTTTTCATCTCGCTACATTGAGGACGTACGTTTCACAGGGGTGTCCACAGTGGACATACAGTGTGTCACGAGGCTGTAATAGCTGCACTGTAGGTTAGCTGTAGGTGTGGTGAACCACTGTAAGCTCAGCTGGAGCTGGAGCTGGGAGATAAAACACGTCTGGGCTCCAGGCAGACGATAAAAAATCATGAAGAAGAAACTTCCAGAAGGTCTGTCTGTGAGCCCTAATGACTGCAGACAGATAGTTCAGTATATTAAGGACATGAACAGTCCCTGTTAGGTAATAAAAACACTGCCCGCATATGAAATCACCACTTGAGACTGTTGAATAGAAATAAATGTCATTACTTATATGAACTTAAATAAACTTCATCAGCAATGAAAGTCTGACAGCATTTACAGATAGTAGATTCCAGCCACTGAAATGTCAAAGGATGTCCATGATACAGCTGCAGATAACTGCCCTTCCATCCTCGTTACAGTATGGGAAAGAAACACACACACACACACCGCTTGTTACGTGGTATATGACAGGAGTTGAAATCACTTCATAGCATTAGCAATTATGTCCATGATAGCACTGTTCCCAAATCAGGCAGCTCAGTTTAACTTGATGGGTCCATAGATGGACTCCCAGCATGTCACGCCGGTGCCAGCTGCACCTTTGGGATGAGGCTGTTTGTCTTCATTAACATTTAGTGGTTTCTTCAGTGTTTTCATTTGCTCCATCCCCTCCTGAATTTGTCAACGGCAGTGAAAGGCCAGAGACAACAGAATCTGGGTCACGCTTTAATCGTTTTCATGCTATCTCTACAACTCCGGCCGAGCCGTTTGTCCTTCCATCAGACAAAAAGAGACTTTCCCACACGGGGGTTTCTCCAGCAGCTGGTACAAACCCAGTGCTGCCAGTCTGGCAGACAAAGGCGACTCAAGCTGCAGGTTTTGTTTCTAGGAATCCCTCGTTTCCCACCTGCGTAGAACCGCAGTATAAACATGTTCTTTTCTGAAGTGAAGTTTCCTGCAGTGAGATCCAGACGAGGTGAGTTACAGTTTGTCTAGGATGGACAAAGTCAGGTGGTCATGAAGTGGTCACATGTTTACAGTGCACAGTTATACTTGGAGCAGGCACAACAGCAGCATTCAGTTACAGCCGTAAAGATGTCAATGTTTTTGTTATGTTCATTTCAATCACAAACCTATAGAAAAACACAACCACAAGAGTCCTTTCTTTTATCCTAAACTGTAATTTGTTATCATCAGGTGGCCCAACAGGGGGCTCTTCAACTGCAGAGTTCAAGGTTGAATCCAACTGGGCAAAACACTTTACCTAGACCCACACCTCTGGTTTCATGTATAATACATAATAAGCTTTTTCTTCTTCTCGCCTTATTTTCACTTCCCAGGTTTAGCTCCAGGTGCTTAAGGCACGATGGCTTCTGTTAGGGGATCTGGTCTTGTTACTCATATTAGAAAGAGACTTTATATGGGTGAGACCCTCTCTCTACCCCTAACCAAAGTAAATAAAAAATATTTCAAGAATAAAATAACCAGCCAAAATATATAGAATAGAAATTATGACATTAAGATAATATGATAACAGTACTGTAAGTTAACTGTGATGGTAGCCACCTACCATCACAGTAATATGGAAGACCAGTGATGGTGATGGATGTCAATCACAGCTTAGTCAGAACAAGACAATAGCATAGAGATCAAAGCACTGGGTAAAAGTGTATGTTCAAAAGTTCTGGACTTTTCCCTTCATGTCTATACCACTGAGTGATCATTTGTTGAAAAGACAAATGAGGAAACGCAGTTGAACAGAGCACATGTACAAACACACACCGTAATCCAGCAGGTTACTGCGTGTGTTTAATCCTCCGTTCTGCTTTAAATCCAGTACAGATGCGCGAGATCCGTAGTAAGCGTGTTGTCAATCTCTGGTTTGCTCATCCTGCACCACACAGCAGTGCTGATGCATAATCATTACATTCGCTGACCTCTAATTAAACTATGAGGAGTAACTTTGTTGAAAACCCCGTCTCCTTCACTTCGTCTGCTGGCTTCAGAGACAGAGAAGTGAGCTGCTGTCAGCAGTTTAATGAGCCTCTCACCCATTGTTTCCACAGCTTTTTCTGTGGAACCACATCTCTGCTGCTCGCTCGCTCTCCACAAATATGAGCACCGACACTGCTCTCAGTGTGTAGGTTTCAGTGATTAGCAGCTGTGATTTAAGCTCTTTCTTAATTAACCTTGCTCTTTAATTCCCTCTCCCACTAATTTCCTTGAGAGACAATGGAGACGCAGCAGCGGCCGCTCATGGGACCAGACCCATCCTGACAACAGGCTGATGGAGATACAGTGTTCCTCACTGTTAGCACATTAACCATGTCAATGACAAGACAGAATAAAGACGAGGATCTTAAATTAATCTTTTCGTTTCCATCTCATGTTGTTTACACAGGTACTCTTGTACCATTAGAGCCTTTTAATGCCATTTTAGCTGCACAGTGAAATAAAGAAGCCTTTGTCAATATGAGGTCATCCATCTGTAGTCTTAAGATGTGTTTGTTTGTTTTAGCTCAATAGCCTATTTAGAGGATTTATTTTGTTTTATTTTATTCCATTTAAACATTTCATACAAACTGGCTCCCCGTGTTTTGCTATGAAAACAACAAACCCTGCTGAATGGCAATTGGTTGAAAACAGGAGAAACTCAGGGGGCGTGGCCAACTTGATGCCACGACCGTGTAGTAGCGGTGGGTTCATGAGGGGAAGCTCCATGCTCACCATTTCTGGGCTGAATAGCTGGAGGCAGGGCAGTGGAATCAGGTCAGTCTGTTTACTGATCAGCCCTGAGCCTCCTGAGAGCCGCGGTAACAGTAACAGTAACAGTGCAGCCTGTGCAGCAGGGTAGGGGAGCAGTTACCCACAGCCCTGGGCCAAAATACACAGCATCATTTTCTAAATGTGGTGACCATAAGTCAGGAAACTTGGCACAAGTGGGTAAAACTTACAGTTGTATGTATTCATGATGTCCAGAACATACTGTAGTAGCTACTGTACGAGTGGTACTTATATATTCAGTATGACCAGGCTTCAGGGCACAACACATCCCTCCATCCACTCATCCATCAGTCTGTCCGTCCATAAATGCATGACATATGCAGCAGACCTGCCTCAGAATTGGCCTGAATTTCAGACAAAGAAAATTAAAGGGCAAAACCAAGTGAGAGTGAAAGACAACAAACACTGTTGGATTTACAACTTTAACATAAAAAAACCAAGTCCTTTGCCAAAGAAGTATTTCAGCTCAACCTTGGTTTACAAAAGTTGTAGAAGGAAAATTGTCTATCCTTTTACATGAAATGTCACTTTGACTTTTCCATTTTCAAACCCAACCGCCTGTATTTGCAAAATATAAAGTAATCACTTTTGGAAACAAACACTTTTGAGAAACGTTAAGTGTGACTAGTTTAGTCATACAAGTACAATTCCATGAAGTTTACTGAGTGACACTGTTGTCAAATAGAAGGGGAAGAACTGGTTTATTATTGTCAGGGACAAAGTTGTTACTGATGTCTTTAAAATGGATCAAATCTTCCAACTTCATGAAGCTAATTGTTTAGCTACATTGTGATGTGAAACACATACATATACCTGCTGTTATTTTCCCTTTCTGTTCTAACAATACACAATCTGTTTGTCATATTTGAGAATGTTGTTTCATCACAGTTAATCGTGATTAATCCACAGCTACACCAGTAGTAATGGCATTAAAAGTTTGAATCATTCAATAATCCATCTAGACATAATGACTGCAAGTTTATTTTAAATAACTAACTAACTGCATTTTTTGTATTTTTTTAAACTATTGCTTCATAGTATGGCTGTGTGTCTGTGCTCTGCAAGAAGGTGCTGATTATTCCCATTAGAGTGGTGTTGTGTTTCAGCCACAGTAACAACTGTGTCATCTGCCAATGTCATTTCATGCTCAGTTGGGTGTGAATCAATTTCATTCCAGGGAACAATTACTGAAGATTCTTTTTTTTTTGTCCTTTCTTTCCAATCATAACATTTGAATCAAATCATTGTGCACTGCTCCACATACACTTCTGCAATCAAAACACATCAGCCGCTCAGTGCTGTGATCATGTGACACCTATGACAAGTGAAATGAAGGTGTTTGCACAGAGCCATGTTAGTTTCAGTCTCCATCAGTTTAAAACCACAGCAAAAACACAGAAAAAACATCCTCAGAGTTTCTACTTCTCTTCTCTGCTTCACTGTTCACCTGACCTCGGTGAACTCTGATTCAAAACGTTTACATTGGGTTGTCAAACAACATGCTGGATGGATAGGACTAAGACTCTCACATTTTCCAATTACTCACATGAAGCACGTTAAGCCTTCAGAGATGGATGTGGAGTCTTTTTGGGGAGAGTCTGACACTTACGTCTGGCCTCAGACTTGGAAGGAGTCAGGCTGGAGGAGGCGAAGGGTAAGGAACGGAAGGAAGGCTGCTCCAGGAGGCCTGCTTCACCAGTTAGAGACTGATCAGTTGGAGTCTCTGTGCAGCTTTTACCAACACGGAGGCGTCACTCAAACCCAGCTACCTCTAAGTGGAGGAAAAGGTCCAGCCATGGATCAGTGAACAACAGAGGCAGACTTTCTCCAATTAGACCTACAGCTGAGACGTGTCCGCTGAATCATCGTCTGATGTTAACGCTTGACACGTGAACGTCTCA
The DNA here is from genome assembly GCF_000523025.1 of Cynoglossus semilaevis. Taxonomy (NCBI): domain Eukaryota; kingdom Metazoa; phylum Chordata; class Actinopteri; order Pleuronectiformes; family Cynoglossidae; genus Cynoglossus; species Cynoglossus semilaevis. Next base: position 10,848,631 of record NC_024311.1, on the reverse strand, counting down.
CACTGTGCAGCGTTTGGATAACTGTGTATTCAGATTAACCGACGACACTTGAAGGCCTCAGATGAACTTGAGGGTGCGTAAGTCACAATTAGAGATGATTTTCATAGCATGATGTTTTCTGTGGGTTAAATACACGCTGTGTATAAATTTAAGGTGTATCAGTTGGTGGTCAGGCCACGTACTGTAGATTCTTCCAGATTCTCTCTCCCACAGCAGAGAGGACCCTCCTCACACATGCCCATTTCTACAGGTAACAACACACGAGGATCAGAAATAAGTTTAGAAACCATCCTTCCAGGTCTTTGACTTTATGACTCTACTAGTTTATGTAATGAATGGGTTAATATTGCTATTCCCCACAGAACATCATGCCTTGATGGCAGATCTCAGTTGCCAATAGAAGAAAAATGATGAACCAGGGAGTTCCAAACCACCATCATCAAACAGCTCTTTGAGAACATCCACTCCTTTACTCAACCACGATGGAAAAGAAAAAGGATTTTCCCCAATAAGGAGGGAGAAGTTATTGAATATAGGAGAGCACTTGTGCCAGTTTACAGTTCATACATTAGAATGATTCATTACAGTGTGGCAAGGTGTCAGCAAATGGGAAATTATAGGGCTTAGATGTGATTTGTTACTTAAGGTGGTATATTAGAACCCAGCAGGTTTTGAAGCCTGTAGGGCTGAGATACACGGCGTTGGAATTGAACCATACAGACAAAAGTACTAAAGACCAGGAGGATTAGTTTGAAGTTTGGAAGAATCTACTCTGCATCATATCCCGCTGAAGAGTTTTTTGTTTCAAACTTGAATGTAGAGAGAGAAGGAGGAGGATTTTGACTATTGATATGTGGGTTAAACATGTATTGAAAGTTATGCCCTGCTGTGTGAAATATAGAAGGGGAGATATCAATCTGAAAGTATTTAAACTGCTTCACCACTGGGGCTTCAGATGGTAAAGGTGATGCTGATAAAACTGAACAATGAAGATTTAGTCCAATTTAATTTTGTAACCAGACAATGTGCTGAACAGATCAAAGGTGGGTAATATGTGAGGCATAGAAGAGCCTGCATCATCGGCATAAAGTACAACCTGGGGACTTCTTTGATGATGTCATCATCACTGTCTAACTAATGAGAATCCAGACTAAAAGTATAGACATGAGGTGAAAAGATTAAAATTTCAGGAGGATCTGCGGTGAAAGACTACCACGTCCCTTGCGATGGTCACGTGACTCCCACGTGAACGTATTTTCATCAGACCAATGTGGTTTTAAAATGAGAAATTGTTTCTCTCCAGCTTCAGAGCAGACAGCTGGATACTTGGTAAAAATAACTGGTGTTCATTTTTTTCCTACCCTGCCAAAAGCCCCAGTTCCAGCTGAAAACAAAACAGCCCCAAAGCATGATGCTGCCACCCACACGCTCCAGCGTCGAGGCTGTTCTGTTGTTGATGTTATAAAACCGTTACTGCACCAAGCATACGGTTAAAATCATGGCTAAAAGGTTTAACCTTGGTCTTATCATTCCATAACACATTTTCCCATGTGCTGCAAAGAAACCTGAAATAGGTTTTTGGAAATGTAGCTAGAATCTGTGTTAGGTCAAAGAGTTGATGTATGAAAAATAGTAGTTAAGACAAAATATCTCCATTAAAAATATATTTTCTTCTGAACTTCAGGACTGAAGTTCTTTTAGAAATTCTTTTGGTTTTGGTAAATTAAAATAAAATTACAAAAAAGCAGATGGAGCTTATCTGTTGCAAAGCTTTGATTAGTCTAATTTCAAAAATGTTCAATTCAAAACCTGGACAAATTAAACATAGCAGAGCTCCAGGCTTTACAGATTTACAGAATGAATCATAAAACTTGTCAAAACTGTTCAAGGAACCTGATAGGCAGGTCTTAAAATGTGTGAAGAGAAAAGTGTATTTAAAGAAAATTCCTATTTTCCAGCCTCCCAATGTCATTTCTAATGTTATTTCTTTGCCTTCTTTATTAATTATAACCATTAGTTCATTAGTTTTTGTGACAAAGAAATACACAAACTTCTGATAAAAGATGAAAATCCTAGTCCAATAATGAATGACCATCGTAGGATGAGTTCATTTTAACCTACTTTAACCTACTTTAACCTTACCTTCAGAGGTAAAACTGTAAAAATACATGCCGTAAAAATCATGGCTAAAAAAAAAACCTTGATTAAATTGGTTGTGCCTGTTTTACTGGCTCCATAATAGAGCTGGGTGAAATAGTGTTTTACAGACGAATGGAGATAAAATAAAATGTTTTACGGAGTTGTGTGAAAATCCAATAATTGTGGCAACACCTGCAGAAAGATAACACTATCTGTTAGTCATCCTGTGTCTCCAATGTGACAGAAAAACAACTAGGATGTCAACGTGCTCTCGGAGTATACACAACTCCTTCTTTTATGCTTTGTAAAGTACTCATCCCTTTCCCGTCTGTATCACACAGAAGCAGACTGCTTTCAACAAGGCGGCAATTGTCGAGCTCTGATTTTCCACTCAGGTCTCTAAAATATCAAATTGACAAAAGAAGGAGCTATTTCTGAAAGAGGCACGGGAGAATAAAAAGCACACAAATAGCAGAAAAACAGGAATCAATAGAGATTTTTTTTTTTTTTTTTGCAACATTAGAGCCGAGTGATGTTGTTACATTCTACGCTAAATCAACCTTCCACCCACACTTTTGTGTGATCTGAACAGACGCTACGCTTGTTGTTCTTCATGTTGCCACAGCAATATTTCTATTTATCCTGTGAGACAGCTATACAAATAGATGAAGTGCAGCAACATGACATTTTCTGTACTTCAATTACTTTGCAGGACTGGGCCACGTGGGTTAAAAGCCAACAAACCATAACTTTCCCTGACATTTCCTCCCCCCACAGTGACCGTTGATGGATTCTCCCTGACAAAGCATTCATTATCGCGCAGAACAGAGTGTGCACTAAAATCTCTTCTCTTTTCTTCTGCCCTCTATCTTCTGCTTCCCTGTCCAAGCCCAGATGAACTCAGCCACAGAAGCAGAATGACTCCTCAAACGGCGTCAGAGACGGAGAGATGTTAAATCTCCGCAGGATATTCACTGACAACCCAAAAAGGATATCCTTATTGAACAGCTGAAATGATGGTGCAGTGGGCAGAGGGGCATGTCCAAGTGAAAACAACCGTTCGATGCCAGCTCTCATTTGATTCTGCTTTTCACTCAGAGGGGCTTCTGTGGAAATGAATGCTGCGGAGGATTCGTTTTTATCATTTATCTAAGAGCTCAGAGTCACCTGTTAGTGCAACCAGTCGCTGCCTGACAAAAGAATTTAAACAGCACAATCATTACATCTTATATAACAAGGGGAGACAGTTTCAGAGTCAGAGACAGAGTGGAGTGGATCCAGTGTTTCTTAACAATCAGAAGAGAATTCTAACAAAAAACATGAATATTGTTGTTGGACTGTCCTTAAATGCAGGGACACTTGAGTGCTGAGGTTTTTAAATTGGAATCACCACTTCTCAAATTTGTATAAAAGATTTCTATACCAATAAAATGATGACATTTTCCAAATGTTTGTGCTTTTGGTCAAATGTTGGATTAGAACAGCGCAAAAGTTGGGTGCTAAAGCAAGAGCCGTCTTCAATTAAGAACGTTTATACATGTTTTTAATGTGACTATTCCAAATGATAGAACTATTAATATGGAAAAAAAGAAAAAATCCACAGCCATGTGGTTTAGTGACGCCATTCATAATCATTTTTAATATAAAAAGTTCAAACGTCAAACGTAAAATAAATACATTTCAACTCATTACACAATTGATTAGATGAAGTGGATCTGGTATAGGTAATCAAAACAAAAGCCTTGAAGTACACACACACACAGACAGACACACATGGGTTGGATTGCGGGCGATGGATTGTCTGGTAGCATTAGCATTCCTGTCCAACTCTGGCAAAGCAAACTCTGGACTCAAGCTCACTTCAGAGGTTCACATCACATCGCAGACAGAAACTCATCCATTCACCATGGACAGGCTAATAAATAAAAGAGGAACCCTGTGGCAGTAACAAGCCTATAAAGTATAGCTGTGTTTTACAAGTGAATGAGATGGACAGCTTAGAAAGATGGCTGCCTCTGCTGCTGCTGCTGCTGCTGCCTCTGCTGCTGCTGCTGCTGCCTCTGCTGCCGCTGTTGCTCACTTTACAAGGCTGCGAGGAGGAAGTGATTCCATCCCATCCAGCTCTCTGCCGCTGATTGACTCGGCTCCATCATGATATTAAAATCTCAAGTGTGTCAGGGCCCCAGTTATCATGTTTACACTGTGGAGAAATATATTCTGTACGCCTCCTGAGGTTGATGCATTATTCCCAGATAGGAAATGTAGAAGTAAATAGTGGCATGAAGGGACTTTTCTTGATAAGGGCTGGTCCCAAAAAAACAACATTATCACACAGCACTTCACATGCATTTTGATATTTACATGAACAACACAGTGAATGTGGATATACACAGAAGGTGTTGTTTTGTACAACAGTCCCATACGGTGCTGTTGTTCTGGTTGTTTCCACTGCTGCTCCAGTGTATGATTTTTAGATGGGATGCCGGAGGACAGGAATCACAGCCGTGCTGTGTTACACAACAACTTTTGCATCCTCAAACTAGCCAACTCTTCTTTTAACACATGCATCAATTTGGCTCAGCGGATGCACCGATGTTACCACTGAGGCCCAACCTAAGGCACGCTACAGGGTCCTGTACCGATCGAGTGCAGTTGCAACTGACTGCAATTAATGAAGTGAAATACAGTGTCAAATTCATAATCTGTCAAAGACTATCACTTTAACATGTACCGTAGATTCAGTGGGCTGTTCTGCTGTAATTAACGAGCAACTGTCTCTTGTGCTAGATGTGCTACAAGTGCAGAAAGTTTCTATTCAATTAGATTCATATACAACTGTTGATAAAGCATGTGGTTTGTTCTAACGGTCAATTTCATGGTTGACGGATCATTGTCATATGTGTTGGTGCCAGTTATCTTTAAAGTCTATTTTAGTATTATTAGTGGGAGTATTGCACCCATCAGTCCCGCAGGCATTCACACCTAACACTTGAGTCATGGATTAGAGGTTTCAAAATGTAACTATAGCAACAAGTGGTGCAACTATGGGCCCTATGTTTACACCAATCAAAATCAACCTTTAAAGAGGTTGAGTGGCATTTAATACATACTTAACTGCACTCATACATTTGTACATTTTATATAGAATAAGTGAAATCTTTATAAACCGCTGCTGGTCATAATGCAGGGTTGTGGGGAGTTGTTCTGTCACATCCAAGCCTAGTGGACCCAGTAACAATGTTGAAAATGACTCTTTAGATTTAGCATATGCACGTCAAAACAAATCAAACACACATCTGGTGGACACAGACCTTAATATTTATCCACCGTCTGTTGTACAGGAAGAACCAAAAGCCAACCAATTAGAGTTCACCATCTCAGCTGCCTCAATTACAGCCAGTGTCTGAGCGGCCAACACAGTGGCCTAATCATGAAAGCGTTAGCCCTCTGCCAGTCCAGCGAGACTGCAATCAGCAGGCAACAACACAAATGTAAACACATTAGCTTTAAATGAATTGTGGCCGTGTCTGTGCCTCAAATCTGATACGTATTGTGCTGGCTGTCGTCCAGCCGGTTGCCATGGTATTTTCTGTTTCTACACTGGAGCTGGAGAGGCAGCGCTTGCTCTGCTGCTTTTATTCATGTGTGTGTGTCATTATTTTCAGGTGGTTGTCTGTGTGTGTGTGTGTGTGGTTTAGTAGAAAGTGAGATTGCTGTTTGTATGCAAGGATACACATTAGTGTCAGTGCAGTCATGTGTCACATCCAACATATGCTCCCCTGCAGCTCTCCCTATGAAGGGTGAGTGGGGGGGGGGGGGGGGGCGGGGGGGGGCGTCCTCGGGGGCCATTTTGAGAACACCACCTTGTCAGTACAAAGACTGTTGAGGCCACTGGGTGCTCAACATATATACACCGTCTCACCTCCAACCTAATTAGTTATGGTCCTGTCAACATGTACTACAGTATCAAACCACCAGTCCTTAAAAACTAACTCTAGGCTCATGTCACATCAAAGAGCATCACAGTGTTTGAACTACAGTCCTCATCCATTCGGTATCCGTATTATTTTGAAAAGAAAAAAGAAAAAAAAAATGATGACAACTCAGTATTAGAATGAAATAATGACATAACCGTTATACCAACAGCCTTTGTGTACTTGGTTATAAAGTGTTGCCCACAGACTCGTTGCCACACAACTGGATTTAAACATTGACCTTCTGGGTGGCTGAAGGTGCCTGTAGTTAGTAATAAATCATTTTAATTAGTAAATACAAATTTACCATTAAGGTTTTTCATTCTTTTATGTCAAAAAGATTTATAAAGCTATTAGGGGAATATAATGTAAAAATGAAAAAAGTGCAGTACTCCCAACTACAGTTAAACTGTAGAGAGTTCTGTTCTTTAGATCCCATCATGTAAATCATGAAAATAGTAATTGAGGTACAGCTCATTAATCCTCCTCCTGCCAGTCTCCTATAAATTATTTCTCATTTCTTATATCTTTCATTAACTCAGCTAGCTTAAATTGAATGTATTATTTATATTAATTAAATCACTAATTACATACAGAATAATAGCAGTGGATTCTTTCCACAAAAGACATTCATTTTAATTAACATTCTGCAGCAGCAGGACTGAGACTGGACCCTGATGGTCTGGAGTCACAACACTTTGGAATCCAGTGATTTGATTGGTTTGGTATTGAACATAAAAACACTCAGACCTTTACACTGAGGACTCAGCTGCAGCACTGGCCCTGGTCACATACTGGACTCTTTATATGAGGAGGTTACAGTGAGATCCAAATCTTTTACAAGTGACGCCTGGGACATTTATTAAACAGGAAGTAAGAGCTCATAACTGTGAGATGACCCGCACTTTGCTGCTACAACGAGCGTGGTTTCACAAGGCTGAGGAAGGCTTAGCATCATGGTACCACCGGTGGTAGGCGTACCACACTGCTCTAAAGGAATCCATTCCATTTCTTTCTTCTGTCCATTGGTAATAACTTAAATAAAACTGAGCAGGAAACTTAATACCTCCATGAATGATGATTTACCACCACGTGGCCTGACTCCACATCTGTGGTGAAGTCACAGAAGAAAACATTGACTGAATGTTTTGAAGCACGATGACAAATAAATATACAGTTTTTAAGCAAATTGGCCAAAATGTATTAACAAATTAACACAATCAAATTTGATATTTCTTTATCATTAATAATGATGAGTGATCTGACAGACTCACAGTCAGGAACGTGTTTCATTTTGTCGTGGACATGCAAAATTATGACAACACTATGAGCAAAAAAAAAAGAGAGAGAAAACTGCACATGATTCTAGATGTAATTATAACAAAAAAGTCTGGAACTGTTACTACACGTTGAGTCTTGTTACACGATGCAACGTCTTGTTTTTTTAAGGATTAAAAATTGCCATAATGGAAGCAGCCGTTAGCTTCACCACCATCTCGGTCTCTTTTCTGCCTCCAGCTCCATCATTGTCAAATGATTGACAGCAGCCAGTCAGCAAAAAAAAAACCCACTGTATCCAGAAATCAATTTCAGTTGGCTTCGTGACTGTAACATCCATCTAGTACCGTAACACGGACACTGTTGAAATAAATCCAAAAAGGTTCTAACATCAAAACTGCAGTGTTTTACTTCAGACACGTGTTTCTAAAGATTTTCTTTATAATGACGAGTGTTCAAGAGCCACAACAGTGATGACAAGAAAGGCCTTGAGATCCAGAGAAGGGCTCAGGTGGAGCTAGCGTCAGGCTAACTCACTGTCACATCCACATCTGGATCTCTCCAGGATGTTGGAGATGGCCGAGAGACATCACATCAGGTTCCAGTGATTGTAACATCTGTCAAAGTACTTTTTGATTTGCCTTAAAATGGAAGGATGGATGGACGGAGGCCAACCAAGTTTATTATGTCCATACCTTTTAAATATAGATATCAATGGGGGAAACACACTACCATGGTGTTGTACCACTGTTCTATGACAGAGTTTTGCTCCAGTACAGTTGAAACATCAGAGTTTAATCTCTGCTGGATCTGGAGCCAACTCAAGTCCAAACTTGGAGAGCAGCTACCAAAGCTGTGTGCAGTTACACGTCTCTAATCCTGTAATTACTGGCCCATCAGTGCCTGGTAAAACCATAATTGGAAGCAGCTGCTTATTTGTTTTGTCTTTTTCCTCTTCCAGTCTGCACCATGACCAATCTGACATTGCTAGATGCATGATCAGACCTACAACATGAGCTTTTTCCCCCCTCCTTCTTTTACAAGACCTGGTCCAAATTACATTTGTCCAGAACCATGAAACACATCAGGAGAGTAGGATTGACAACCTTGACTCCAGAACCCCTTGGTTCCATTGGGTACAGTGGCGGGCAGAGTCAGACATGAGGCCCAGTTGTGAAGGAAAGTAAACGGAGCGATGGTCAAACAAACAGCTGTAGTTCCACCCTCACAGGTCTGAAGGTCACAGCCAACCAGAGGAGAGAAATACTGTGACATATTTCAATATGATGACAGATTTCACCGCTGCTTGTTTGGCCAAAACAGGAGCTCAACTCTTTTATAAGTTTGTTTTTTATTTCCTGAGCTCTGGTCAAGTAGCATCATGCCACCGGAACAGAATTCAGATGCAAGTCAAGGACTACCTGTGTGTGTGTGTGTGTATACTGTACATACACATATAGGGGTGTGTGTGTGTGAATTTGGAATTTAGGTAGTGCAGATTAAATGTATCAAATTTGTCTTTGACATCAATTACAAAAACACACAATGTTTTAAATTATTTTCTTTTTTCTGACTACTTCACATTTTACTTTTTTGTTGCTATATAAATACACAGAGACAGAGAGAGACTTTTCTGCCTCTGTTTTGATGTGTTTTCTTGCGAAGGTCACTGTTTCTGTGTGTGAGTTACATTTCAGAGTCTATTGCTTCATTCTCCTCTAATGATTCACAGACTCCTCTGTGTGATTTGCCAGAAATGAAAGCAGACATGGCAGAATAATTGACTTCATTTCAACTGTGCAGCAGTCGTCCATAGACTCGGAGAAAACAGAAGGCAAACAAACAGCAGATAAATAACCAGACGAGAAGGTGAGAGTATCAGGGAATACAATCATGTGGAATAAAACAGCACAACAAGAGAAAAGACATGATCAGAGTTCACACTATAGAAGAAGTCAGGGTTATTTTTTCAACATCTATTCAACCACATTCAGTCAGTCGATCAGTCATGTGACATCTACTGATATTGATGTTCAGATGTGTCTGTTAAATGTACAGAATTAGATTTGACAACAAATACAGTTGGAATTATTTTCCTTAAACATCTGCAACCTTTTTTTTCTTATTTTCAAAATGTTGAAAAACAACCCAGATTAGTGCTTTTCTTGTTTAAAATATTTTAATATATATATATTTATAAGTTGTTACATTAGCACAGATTTAATAAAAATCAGCAGAGTTTCCTCTCATTTCCTCTGTGTTTGATACTGTACCTGCAGCCTGATTGGCCGCGGGCTCATATTTGAAATGCTACAAATACTGTAGAAACTGACTGGGACTGCCAATCCCCAGGAGCTCAGACGAGACCAGGAGAACGACAGCCGTTCTAATGTGTGCTTGGCTCTGGTGCCAGGCTCGACTGCAGCTACAACTGATAGAAATGATGGCTTTTTATATGTATCTCTTTCACAGCGGCGGCAGATGTTCAGCATTTTCCAGCAGTTTCCTGTTCCAGAGGGAAATCAGGGAAAACTGCACACTATAAAATTAAACCACTGACACTTCACTGGTCCTGAAACTAAAGAGTGCATTCAGCATCTGAAAAAAATCCATCATTTTTCATTTTCATTTTTAGAGGGTTCCATCTGTGCTAACTCCCATTAACACTGACTGTATTTGCAGCGACGTGCTTTATGACAGATAAACATCAACACTTGTTGTTTTTGATATCACACAAAGGAACAAAGAGATGATATGAAAACTCCATATGGGCTACATGCTAATGAGAGTTTACAATTTCAGAATGGTAAAAGTCCTTATTTACTTGAATGTGCAAAAATTAACTCTGTTTAAATGTTTAATCCACTGTTTCTAACACTGAATGGTACAGATGGATAAAAACAAGTCGTTAGTTTAATGATACGCCTGCAACAAGAAAACTCACTTGTTGCTTAAAGTAATGTCTCCTGAGGATTTGACTGGATTTAAGTAAATGTTGTCAGTTCATAGGACACTTAGAGTCTCCATTTGTACCACGGTTGGCATGTTTTAAAATAATTGCCCAGACGCGACCTTTTATTTACTCTCTGTTTTTCTTCATTTGCCATTACAAGTTTTCCACAGGATCCTGTATGACAAATTATTGAACTTTTCCCCCTGGATGTGCTATTTTTGTCACTCTGAAAATGAAAGACTCTCAGGGGTGACAGGAGCAAAGCTAAGAACACACACACAGCCTGCAAAAGAAGGAGACACCAGAATAAGAAGTCAAACATGTTCAACTAAACTGAAGAAAGTCAAGCCTCAGTTCTGCTGACTTCGCAGTTTTAAATGTGCAGTTTGGTAAATATTAGTTAGTTAGTTACCGTATTTTCCGGACTATAAAGCGCACCGGAATATAAGCCGCACCCAGGGCTTTTTAAAAAAGTTTAAGTTTTAAAAGAAAACTATACATTTACATATATAAGCCGCAGCATCATACAAACTTCTTCGTGTGCTTTCCATGGTGAGGGGGTGAAAATAATTAGCTGTTGTGTGTGTTGTGTTGCATGTGCTAAATAAAAACTAGCGTGTTCTTCTTTGCACTGACTTCCCTTGTCTGTCTTGGTTTTGCACTTCCTGCTAGAACGCCCCCTGGCGGTTGAAGAAAGATCCATAGAAAAGCTGTATCTTTGTATAAGCCCCATGGTTCAAAGCGTGGGAAGAAAGTAGCGGCTTATAGTCTGGAAAATACGGTATTTTTTTCTGTGCTGCTAGATGACTTGAACCATATATTCCAGTGAAACATTAACTCTAATGACACAAATATTAACCAATACACAAATGCACCCCCCCTAATGGTGACACACGGTTGAACCCGAATAATAAGGGGATTAGACCTGGGGCGTTATGGAAATGGTGAAGAACAGACGAGGACCAGCGATGGTCAGACTGTTCACACAGGTAGACTGGTGGAACAAAGCATTTTTAATTACCCTTTTAATTGCCCCTTTTTAACAGTGTGAATTAGCATTTTAATGATGGGTATGTAATTAGGGTGGAAGAGGCGATGAGAGCTGCGGGCTGCTAATAACAATGCCTCTCAGCTCAGAGATCACAGCAACAGGAGAGCAGAGCAGCTGCACCTGAGTGGCAGCACACAGTGAACCACTTAACAATGAACAGATGCTACGTATAAAACATGAATGCTGGGAGGACGCTACCGCGCACACACACACGGATACACAGAGGGTCCACTATGGCAAGACGGTGCACTTGGGTGCAGACATCTTGTGATTATTGGGGGTTTAACGGTACACCAAAGCCAGGGTTCATTACGAACCTCGGTATTGACATCACTGTTGGGTACAATTTCTGTACAAAAGGAAAAGTGCCTGATCAAAAACAGATCAATAAATAAAGATAAATATATATTTCAGAGGTAGCCTGACTTCACGTCCACCCGCTTGAAATGGAAACATACAGAATATACTCATAACCTACACAAAGCAGTTAGTGTCATCACAACAGACAACTCAGCTGTTGTAATGTGAGTGTATAAATATATACACACACACAAATACACACCTGAGGTCTCGGCTTAACGACGCCTTCGACCTAGACCGTTTTGTTATTATGTTGCGTCTACCAGTTTGTTTGTTTTTTCAGCATATTTCTATGTACATTTCGCACTGGAACTAGTTTTTAAGCGGAGAGGAGGAATACGTTGTCATGAGGCGCTATAGGCACAAGACGGCTTTGTTCACTTTCACCTGTTTTTTTGGCAATTTTTTGCCCTTCAAGTGCAAGTCAGACTCTGATGTTTCCATGTCCTAGATTATGACGTTACCACTGTGTTAGCGGAGGGCAGTGACTTATGTACAATACACAAGATCTGACTTACAAAAATCGAGTTACAACCCACTGTAGAAACAGAATTTCGACGCAAGTCAAGGAACCCTGTAGATATACACAGATAGATATATAAAATCCAAAAATGGTGTTTGAGCAAGACCCGCACTCATAGCATTAGCCTTGTGTCAGGAACTGGTGGGAAGGATTTTATTCCTAACTGCAGCTGCTCTTTTCCCAACACACTTCTATTAAAGAACCTCATTAGAATTACCATAGAAATGAGAAGGTGAAGAACAGTGGTCATTTTCTGTGTTTCTGTTTCAGAGAAACACACCGAGTTCTCAGAACATTCTGGGCCACTGTCCTAATTATGTTTCCCAGATGAGGTCACATTCCTCATGGTCCAATCATGGCGAGACATGAGTCGGTTATTAACAATCTGCAGACAAACAAACATAAAGGACTCCATTCAACGGCAGCCTTTTGTTTGCTCCTGTCATTATGAACCAGTACAGAGACACAGTAAACAAACAGAAAATACTAATTCAGCCCTGAGATTTTTTTTAACCGCACAACAACAGAAGATCTTTTTCTCTTTTCCCTTGAGCCAAACAGGACTGCAGCATGATGGCACAGCAGGCAATATTTCCATTAACAGACTATTAGTAGTATCTGATGTGCGTTCAGAAATCCCTCTACAGATGGCAGTAATGTTTGAGGGCGTTCAATTTGTTGTCATGGTGAACGCTGCAGCGGACCATCAGTAAAAACAGCCGTGATAATAAACCTTTCTTTCTAATGGATTAGTCTGGAGCAGAACGCACTACAGAACACGTGTTCTAAAGAAAAGAAGAAGCCAGCGGTCTTGTTTTCTCTTTTAAAGCTGTCAAATAAAACATATAATTTTGTTCACTTCTCTTTAACAGATCCAGTTCTGTTAGTAAACCAGCAGCAGAGTTCCTTGCTCATATATTGGTGTGGGTCTGATTAATGATGCAGAGCATAGCGGCGCACCATTGTGCGTTTAAAGGATGGTCCCCTTCAGACAACACAACTACACAAAAAAGGTTCCACACACACACCACTCTCTCCACTCAGTCTGCAGTTTCACACACAGGTAGACAAACGGCAGCTTGTTATTTCTGCCTGACAAATGTGTATTATCTGTCAACTCCAACATCTGTCACCTGCAGAATCTTAGGAGCAATCGCTGGAGTGCAGCACTTTGTTTGACTGTTCGCACTTCAACTTTTTTAACCTTGAGAAATGGAAGGAAAATGTAGGAGTATAGAGTGTAGGTGTTTGAATTCACACAACACAATGGCATTGTGCACACGTGTCTGCATCAAATCAACAAAAGTTTTAGTTTTATGTGTGTTTTCACCAGCTGTGGTTTGAAACAGCTTGAAGTGCTTTGTCAAACAACAGAAATCTGCCGCTCCAACCATTCTCCCAGTCACATGTGATAGGAATCTTTTCCCTTTCTAGGTTTCTAAGTAAACAGCAGAGAAAGCAAAACAGTCTTTAAACACAAAGACACTCAACAAAACATTATTTCATCCCAACACCAAACCAACAACAGAAAGATCAAACCTGAATGCTGTCTCCCTGGGGTTTTAAAGCCTCACTGAGCAGTGGAGCAGCTGATGAGCTGATGGCCTTCAGCTGTGAGAGGACCTGACCGGTCATCAGCACAGGTGAAAGAAACAGCTGTGGATTACTGGAGAAACTTTAAACCTCTGATGACATAAATACTTTACAAATAACACTTTATAAAATGTACATTTAAATTAGTTATTAATAATGTCAAACAATAACAGTAGCATAGATACAGATAATGTCTGTCAGTAAATAAAGAGTCCGACTGAGTGGACATGATAACACAGTAATAACACAGAACTAGATGGATTTAAAAACTGATGAACAGATGAGGAAAGACAATAGTCTGAGAAACTGCAGAGAAACCTGCAGTTCATATGTTGCACTGACCAGACGGTGGCCAGATGACATGTTTGCGTTCACTCTGACTTTTCCTCTTATCAAGGCTGATATTTCGCAGCGGCTCCTCATCCACGTTGACAATAGGAGGAGCTGATTCTGCTGAAGGTCACGGTGACATCTCCACTGAATGAATGGCATTTAGAGTACATTTTTTATTTCATTTTTTAACATTTTCTTCGAAGGGCATTAGTCTGTCTGAACTCACTGTGCCCATGTGGCCAGAATTATAACTGCTGTGGAGCATATGTATTTCACTGCAGCTGGTTAAACCTACAGTAATAACCCCTCACTGTGGTATGACCCTCATGTTGACACACTTAGCTTAAGTTAGCTTGTCAAACGTTTATTTTTAATTTAATTAACTCTTTGCTCAAGTTAGAGCTGTGAACTAATCATAATCGTAATTTATAATGATTATTCATGATTAATCAACGTTAATAGTCATTCCTAAATATGACAAAAGCCTTTTTTCTGTATATTGCTGGAATAGAAAGCTCAATAACAGCAGGAGGTTTGTGTTTCATTCCTGTTTCTTCCAAATGATGGGATTGTTAATATGGGAAGGTCAGTCAAATTTTGCAAAAATAGAACTCAAATCTTACCAACAATATGTAAAAGCTGTGTACATTTTTTTCACAGAGTTGGTGGATTTCAGTGGTTACTGTGCATCTTGACGGCGGCTGTATGTCAAGAGTTGTTTTCAAATCTTTGGTGAAGCTGTTGTCCTCAACAATATTAATCAGTCTACAGCGCCTCACAATCTATTTGACATTTGTGTCAGTTAGCTTGTCAGTCGTAGACTTATTTTCTGCCTTGCGCTCGCTGAAGCTGGTCTGATGCGCCTGACTGGAAGTTGAAGCCTCCGCTGAACAGGATGGTACGGTATTTTGAGTCTACAAATAATAATATAAAATAAAAAAATGTCCAACTCCGATCAGATATAATTGACATGATTAGTTTGACACAGAATCTGCCAATATTCACTCTTCACTGATTAAATTCCACACAGCAGGAAGCAGTTGATGAACTGATGGCACACAGCTGTGAGAGGACATGGGTGAGGCTGAGGGGAAGGGCGGGTAACCAGCACAGGTGAAGGAAATAGGTGTTAATCATGAGAAGAAGCAGAACTGTGTCTGTCACAGATCTGTCTGTAGACAAACTTCAACAAACCACCGACCAACAGTGATTACAACCGATTTTGACTGTTTTTATGCTGTTATTACATGAAAATTCATAAATGTGAACAAGTAAAAAGTACATGTTACTACTGGTGTTTTTTTTAAAACTGTTTGTTCTAGTCCTCTTCCAAAGGAACATGTCTCTTTGTGCTCCCATCCAAGATAATCAAGTCATCTTTGTCCACATGCCTCTCTCTATCTCTCCTCTGGTGCCCTGACCTTTATCTTCAGCTAAATCTTATTTGCCTTCCGGACTTTATGGGCTTCTCCTCTCATTCATAATCTATTTGCAGTGTCCTACAGACTTTTCATTGCGATGACATTTGACAAAAAAACCTTAATGGTACGATATTTCAGTCTCTGTATTCATTTGCGGGGCGACTTTGAGGAAATCCTTTTTAGGAGCAGCGGGCAGATGGATTGTGAGCAGCTTTGCTGCTGAGACATTTCACTATAGTTCAAGGAGATTACCTTTTTGGATGTGTGCTCCGTGAAGGAGCTGTACATGTCAGAAAAACAGCCCAGCAACTACTGGACGATTGTCTGAACCTAAATACATCCAGTTTGACAGTTTCTATTTTTGACGATACAAATTGACTGGACTGAATTTTGAATAACAGTCAGCCTTACTTGCCATTCACACTGGATCAATGATAATTTGACTTTAGGTGTTTACATTTATTTTGTGAAGCTTTTTTCTATTTTCCAAAATACCTCTGGTTGGTAAGTCAGACTTTTAGAAATTATTTTAAAAAGTGTCCTTTGTTTATGAGGAAGAATTGACAAGTAGCTGTCAATAGATTAAAATCTTTAATCAGATTAATTACAGGGTAGCTGTTGATTAATCCCAATTAATCATGGTGATTGTAATTTGTCATGATTAATCAGGACAAATCAACACGCCTGAAAAACACAAAAAAAACCCACAGGGAACAGGAAGAGAAATAACTGCATGTAGGTTGTTGAGAATGTGAATTTTATTTGTGACTAATCCGAATGATGGAATTATTAATATGAAAAAATACCAAATTGCAGAGCTTGATCTGGAATCCTATCAAAAATATGTAACAACAGTGTACTTTCATCATAGAGTTTGTGGATTTTAGTCACTAATCTTCACCTTAACAGTGGCTGCAGAATGGGTTAGGGTTTGCTTTCACCTCTTCAGTCGTCGTCCTCAACAGTATTATTCAGTCTACAAAAAGGTTGATGATTGTAAGGTGGTGTCAGGGGGAAGTGTAGCAGAGCAGCACCGCATGGCTGTGTGTAAGGTGAAGGTAGAAACTAAGAAAAGAGGTGTATTGGTGAGAGATTAGAGTGGAGTTGTCTTGGGGATGGAGATGTTCTACCAGAAGACTGGAAAGAAAAGGACTGCTGAGATGGTGAGGGAAACTGGAAGGAAGCTGTTAGGTGTGGCTTCAGATCAGAAATAAGGACAAATGGAGAGATGACACACCTGTGGAGGTATGGATATGTTAAGGACAGAGTACAGCAGACATTTTGACCTTTTTTTGAGGGTCAAGCAGGACATTAGCTAGGTGTGCTGTCTGAGTGACCCATGGGTTCAAGGTATGGGTCAGATCAGCTCTGAGCCCTATTTCGTTTGCTATGTTGATTGACAGCTTGACAGATGACATCAGGCAGGAGGCTTCGTGGACCATGATGTTTGCAGATGATGATGTCATCCATGGCAGCAGTAGGGAGCAGGTGGAGAGAAGAGGAATGTAGGTCAGCAGGTGCAGGACAAAATACACGTGTGTAAAGGAGAGTGAAGCGAGTGGAACGATGAAGGTGGATGAGTTCAAATACCGGGGTCAAACATCAGGAGTAATGGACAGTGGACAAAAGGTGCAGGAGGTGAAGAAAAAGGTGCAGGCAGGGTGGACGCATGGAGACTGTGTCAGTGGTGATTTGTGACAGAAGAACAGCAGCAAAGTTGAAAGCGATGGTTTATAAGACAGGAGTGAGACCTGCTATGATGTACGCCTAGGAGATAGAGGTTGTAGGTGATGAAGAGGCTGAGATTTTCACCAGGATGTGACCAGGATGGACGGGATTAGAAATGAGCTGTGGGACGGTTAAGATGGAGCAGTTTGGAGATAAAGTCAGTGGCCACGTTGACATGGTGTATATATTGGACAAAGGATGTTGTAGATGACATTGTCAGATGTCGTGACAGAGGACATGGAGATAGTTGGTGTAAAACAGAGGAGGCAGAGGATGGGGTGAGATGGAGGAAGTGGATCCTCTGTGGCGACCCCTGAAGGAAAAAGAAGAGAATATAATTACAGTACGTGAACATTAGTGCTGACTTAATGGCCCGTTTTCTGTCATTCTAGATTTGACTGGGTATACATTTCCACCAGTTCCATTCTCATATGATGTACCATACAAATAGTATTGATTTGAATACTAGAAACGTTTCTGTGGCAAACACAGGAATCCGTGCCCCCCACACCCCCAGCCCCACCCCTCCAAACACCCAGAGTTGTGATGCTGCACTGCAATGTGAATAATAGGACGGTCTCTCTCTGTAGCCTGCAGTCATGGTGGGGAGTGTTGGTGGTGGGGGGTTTGAATCAGTGACATTCTTCAAGGCCAGTGTAAGATTAAAGAGCCGGGATGTTGCGCCTCTGATCATATATTCACAAAGATACCCTGTGAAGAACATATCTATAAAGAGAGGCTGGCTGAAAATAAGACCACTACTCCTGAATATTTGTGGCAGCCCATTATACATGTCATATAAACGGCCCCTAACTGAGTAGAAAAGATTAGACTCCAAAGAGACTTTTTAGTTACCCTTCCTTTTTTTCCTGTTTGCCACATTTTTGGTATCACAGCCCATTGGCCGACTTTATCAAGGAGCACAACTTGACATTATATCTAAGGTTTAATTGATTAATTTAATTTAATTTAATTAAAAGAGCTGTTTGAGTTTCCATTTTTTTTATTTTAGGAAAGCGAAGAGAGCTGTTTGAGTTTCCATTTTTTTTAGTTTTTTTTTTCTTGCTTTTCTTTCTTTCTTTCTTTCTTTCTTTCTTTCTTTCTTTCTTTTTTATTTAACCTTGTATTTTCACACTCCCACAATGTTTGTAATAAAACAGCCCTGGGTCTCACTCCCAACATGGGCTGTTTGTGCACAAATAAAAAACTATCGATAGATTTTACCTCCGTAGTGTAATATTGTCTTTTCCTGCCCTGTGACTCATGAGCAAAAAGTCTGTGTTCACAGGACGGACACACACACACGGTACAGTAAAGAGAATTATGATGAATCCATCTTTCATCCTGAGGTTGCTTCACTTGTTATGGCCTTGGGTCCTTCAGTAGTCACAGCACAGTGGAACATTTTAATGGCTTGCTGTTCTGCATGTCCTTCAAATGAAATGTTTCCATAATAGATTCTCAGCAGTACATCTACTGTAGATGCAGGAGGTTTTCAACAGGCGGTCTGTGACCCCAAGGGGAACCAGGCAGGTACTGCAGGCACAGTTGTAAACTTGGTTTGACATTTTTTAAAGTTTTCCCTATATATTATCTTATTATATGCAATTATTGAGTGTATTATTTGAATAATTAACTCGTTACTATAACCATTTATTTGAACAAATGATAATATTATAGGAAAAATAACAAACCAATAATATACATATATATTTCATATATAATATATATATTTGTTAAATTATTTGGCTACATATGATTAATTCATGTCCAAGACCCCCGTTCACACATATAATAATCCCTGCTTTATGTTTTACAAAGGCACGTTAATTAAAAATTGTCCTGGATTGTAGATTATTATGGGACAAACGGCTGAGCTGCAGAGAAACATTACAGTCATAATCAAGCTGCTTTTCCTGCCATTGTCTCTGTTCAACATTTCCTGGTTATATGTCAGTCACCGTGTCTGTAGTGTCTGTGCTGCGGCAGTCATCCACTCTTTTACCATTAAAACATCAATGTCTCGTTTTATTCAAACGGCACAGGGAAGATAACGGTCGTTGTGTGCGTGCATATTAATTAACTGATAATGAGCCGATAAGGCTGCGGCTCCATCTGCAGGTGTAGAACCGCTGATCAATTGCTGGTGAAATGGTGTAAAATGTCCATCTTTTATCCCACTAGTGAAATTAAAAACCTATTTAGTGCCACGTTTCCTAACAAAGTGCTTTTTCATTTATCTTCTCCAGCACATTATTCAATCACACTTTCCATTTGTGTAATGGTAATATTTTCATGTCATTTCCCGCTGCCTCTGAGATGGGTATTTTTGATATGCTTTGTGAAATGGCTATTCCATTCCAGCTCCATTCACTGGCTGGTAATAAACTTACAGCCTATATTTCAGATTAAATGTCTTCAGCAAATGGAGCCAGGCTCTGAATTCCCACCAGCAGCCAGGAAAGATCACTTCTGCTCCCTAGTGGCAGCAGGAAACATTACATCAGCTTGGCCTAGTGCCTCTAGTGGCACAGTCTGGAATGTGCTGGGGCATTTCTGCAATTCTTGGCATCAATGCAAGAAGTACTCGGGGTGTCCCAGTGAATAAAAGTGAAGTAAATATGTGAAGAACGTTCTTAAAGACCTGCAGTCGAACTGCAGGCTCTTTAAAGAGTCCAAAATTGTTGGTGAGGATGAATACATGTGTAATGATTTTGATGAAAGGGACGCAAGGAGAAAACATGCCATTTCAATCATTATATTGGGCACAAAATAGAATAGAATTTTCATTTTGGCCCGATTTATTCCCTTATGTTTGATTTGTTCAGTGTGGTGTTGACTGCCCTGACAACACAGAGGTGGACAGACAGCAGTGCAGCAGCAGTCTCCTCCTGCTGACAGGCCCTCCTTCACCCAGGACAGGCCAATCTGTGCACACTGAGACACAGACACACAAAGCCCATTTCAGTCTCCACACAGCCCATTTGTCATGTCAGATAGCCTCAGAGAGACACAGCGGTCAAGTTATAGAGGTGATTGTATCGAAGTGACCTCAATGCAATGGTCATAAATTGCCTGTTTTAATGGGTGGCGCTAAATCCTGGTTTCATAGATGGAAGTCAAAAAAAAAAAAAAAAACAGAGGTTGGAGTCACCTGACCCAGGTAGAAGGAAGATAAATATATCTTTTCAGAGATTAACTTACTTCTTGTAGACAGAGACGTTAAGACTTAAGGACTTGGTGGAACTCTGCTGCAACTGTTAGAATGTCTGCCTTTTCTTTGTCTGCCGCTTCAGTGGATTCTTCTGCAGATGTCTCCTGGGTGGATGTGGACGTCTTGGGCCTTTCCTCAGGCTTTTCAGAGGGATCTGTCACCGTGGCCCCTCGGCTGGTGTTACAACCCATGGTCTGCTGTGTTGCTGCCACAGGGGGAAAAACACAGCATTAAAAGACTGATCCTAAGATCTCAAATGTAAGAGTTGTGAGTCCTGGTACCTTTGAGTGGAAGAAAATGCTCAGTCCTCCTTTGGAGTCATCCACCTGAGTGTGTGTTGACGTTATGTTATGTCGTTGTGCTCGGCTCGTTCTGCCTCTTTGCAATTATGTCCTAAGCAACGCTGGTTTAGAATTAACTCAGAAGAATTCCAGGACATGGTTACTGATAAACACTCGTGGGGAGATCGTGTGTCACGCCATGGTTACCAATGAATAACCACTATGAACCTGGGAGTTTCCTTTACATTCAGCCACAAAAGATAATCTGTCAGATTAAGTCACTGCAAATTTAAACATAGCAGCAGATTTTAAAAAATAAAATCAGAACCACAAAAGACATTTGATCACGAGTTTAGCAGATATTCTGCTTTGGAAGATTGAAAATAAGAGTTGACACGAAAACATAAAATGTAGTCACTTTATATTGATTGGTCTGTGGACACGGCTGCCCAGTAAAAACAAGTTCACATAAGATCCGTGAGCTTCGTAAAAAGTGGACAGAACATGATGGGTTTTTACACAGAGCAGCAATGACAGTGATTGTTCCAGAAAGACGATGAAAACACAACAATCTGTACCAGAACAAACTGCTGTGACACAAAGACAAGGAAAGAAAAGCTCACTTAACAGCAAGATGCTAAAAAAACACTCTTGAGTTAGCAGTCTCAAACCCCCGGCCCCAGGACATCTTCTGGCCCGCCCCCTCACCAACTGCACTCATTATCTTATATTATTTAATATTTATGTTAAAAAAAACTACTTTTAAAAAAAAAATCTCTTTTGCACTGAATACTGATGTGGCCCACCGAAGAAGTAATGGCAGCAGTTACCTGCCCCCCCCCCCCCCCCCCCCCCTCCGACCCCTGTTCCAAGTGCTAATGTGATGGACATTTGAAAGCTTTTAGGAATATAAAGTAAATAAATACAATACAAAATACAAAAAGAAAAACAATACATTCATGCATGGGCTGAAACAGTCAAGCGTGGACATTTACTTAAAGCTCTCACTGTGACGGTAACATACGCTGTCATGTAGACATTTTCACATTTCCTTGACGGTACAGTACTCAAATACTGTAGTAGTATTTGTCCTTTTCATGTCAACGTCAGATACCTCCATCAGAGAGTGGCTCAGAACAACAGCCTCCTGTGACCAGGAAGCTGGAGGAAGAGAACAATAAACACCTGGACAATGCTAATGGTAACGCTAATTAACATACCAATGCAATGATCTCTCCCTGAAGTGCAGTGACCAAACAGAACAAGGTTGTGGGCAGAAACATATAAAAGCAGGTACATCGTTAAAAAAGGGGAAATTACAATTCTCTAAGTTGTAACTTTTTTTAAAAGGAAGTAGAATATACAGTTTTAAAAATGTTTAAAATCACCTGATCAGCTGTAGGTGCATATTGATAGTATTATAAACAAGACATCCCTGTATAATATAATATAGGAATGTCTGATATGAACTTTTTGCCAATATCTGATAATGCGATATTGTCCAAACACTTAATTTCTACTTTCATGTGCTGTGCCACGATGACAAAAATTTACTTTAACTTCAAAACTATTTTTAGGTCACATCATCTGGGCGAAAAAAACAAGCTTTGCGTTATACGGTTTTCATTATCTGAAAAAAAACCAATAACAATTCTCACCGATATCTCATAATTACCAATATTGCAGTAATCAGCATTACGAAGGTCCTAGGTTCAAACCCCAGTGCAACTATGCACTTAATCCTCCTAATTTAAGTCACTTAGGATAAGAGCATCTTAAATGCATAAATGTAAACTGTAGCTATGCGTACATATAGTTACAGTGATACAAAGCACCTAAGTTAAATGCTGCACTGTCTTGAGTTTCTAAAAATTAAGATTTCTTTTCCAATCTTTCGCCATGCTCCACAGTCGTTTGTCCAGCGCTGACCCCTCTTTCTGTCGAGGCCTTTTGGCTGAAGGACTGTCTTCCAGGTTCTCATCCAGTGGCAAAGCGTAGCAACATGTGGGCCTCTGCCTGCCTGTTCTGACCATGTCATTGATCTCATTTAGCTCCTGTGTTAAATAAAGGCAATTTAAAAAAATGTAAAATCTGGATGACCCACTGTGAATGTGACAGTAAGACAGCAATGACAAACATTTCCTCTACACACCTCTCTGGGACTTGAATTAATGTAAAAGGAACGGCCATTATTAATTGGGGGGGTCTTTGTGAGCAGTGAGACACTGAGAGGGGTCTTCCTGGGCAGCACCTGCTGGTGGGGATGGGTCATTTGTCGGGGAAATGGAGAGAGAGGAGGAGTATCACTCTGTAAAAAAGGGTGAAAATAGTCTTCAATGAGTCGGCACTACGCAGTGTCGCTGAGTCAAACACTGACAACAAAGAAGTAGAAAATGTTCTACTTACTCCAGAGTTAGAGGTAAACTGATTGGCAAAGGTCTCCACCTTTTCCACATAGACCTGGTTGTAAAACTGGAATATATTATCTTTGTGATCCACAGATGGTGTGATGGGAGTTAGAAAGAGGCTGCTGTGGTCTTCAACACCTGAAATAATAATAATAATAATAATAATAATAATAATAATAATAATAATAATAATAATAATAATAATAATTCACAGTTGTCAGTAACTTGTTTTTTCTCTACTAACACTAACTATACTTAGTAGTTCATCATTTAATCATCCGGCTTTTGGCACAAATATTCTACAGATTATATACCATATCATACTATTTATTGTCCATGCCATAAATAAATACCACAAATTATACAACAGTCTAGACTAGGTCAAAGATTGAACTACAAAAATGTCAGAGTAAAAAGGATCACATTTTAACTATGTTGTCCTCACAAACCATTAGTCGCCATCTGGTGGCTGTCTCTAGCTAGTGTTCAATTTATTCTTTAAATAAAAGGGATTTTAGTTTTTTTTTTAATTAAAGGTCTCTTACCGCTGGTAGATGTTTCCTCATTTCCCGCTGAGGTTCCCAGCTTATCTTTGCAAACCTTGTGTGATAAATAGTCTTAGTTACTAATAATGGTGCAAAAAAGCAGAAGGGCAATAAACAATTACAATAACTACAGCTAAGATCATCAGCTTGAATGTAGATTTGCTCTTGATTTGGAACGAATCAAAAATAAAAGAAATACAATAGAGAAACCTACACTTGGTTCAAAGATTGACTCATAGTGTTCCCTGATGCACTTCAAAGAAATCTCCAACTTGGTGACCTACAACACAGAAATCAGTTCATTATGAATCAATGCGAGAACGACAATGAAAACACGTCATTATTGTTGTCAAATACAAACCACATACAAACCCACAATGGTCACCCGGTTACACTGTGAACCGTTCTTAATGCAATCTTGTATTTGTGGCGCCCTCAAAAGGATAGAGTGTGAATAGCATGTCATTTTAAAATTACAAAGCTGTTATTTATAGATCAAATCTGTGAAAGGCCATCATAAAGGATTGACTAAGACAAGGTCTCTCTAACATTCATTCACTGGTCATATAACTAATGACATCATAGTCTGATGACCTCCAACAAATCAGGAGGAGGAGAAAAGGTGATTTAAGCAACAAGAGTCCTAATCAGTTCAAGATGAGAAAATAAAAGAACACTGAAATGTCCTGTGTCTTAAAGACGTTTGATATCAGATGAAGTTAAATTACTCTTACGAAAGTACACCAGAGAGGTCACTTTCTCAGGTGTATTCTAACTTCAGACATGCAGCAGTGTGTCAAATCTCACCTTAGTTATGATGTAGATGGCGCACATGAGCAGGTGGTCCAGGTTCCTGTCAACCATAATTTCGCTGCAGTTCACCAGAGAGTACTCAAAGCAGGTCCAGATCTTCAGCCTTTGTTCGTCACATATGTTCAGGGAGGAGCAGAGCTTTAACAGACGTTTACTCATCAGAGCGTACACCTGAGGTGGAGAAGAAGACGATAAAACAAACGCAACATAATCAAGGAATTATCATTTTTATCCTCATCTGTGAAACAATATATATTTTTTCCATAAAAAGAAAATCTTTAATAGACTCACGTCACGAGCAAACCGTCTGAGAGAGTTTCTCCTCGGAGGCACATCGACAGCTGGAAATGAAAAGTGAGAGTGAATTATTTGTCATTGTGACACAGCACACCACTGCACACACACAATGATCTCGGCTTTTAACCCATCACCAAAGTGAACAGTGGGCAGCTTTAAGGGCCCGGGGAGCAGTGTGTGGGGACGGTGCCATGCTCAGAGCACCTCAGTGGTAAGTTGGCAGCTGGTGGACTCGAACCTGAAGCCTTCTGGACCCAGGTCTGCTTCCTTAACTACCAAACCACCACTGCCCTGAATAATTATGGTCAGCACTAACAGAATTGGAAAGATAAACATTTAATAAAATTTAGATTTTTACAAATGACTAAAACACTTTATATTAGGGGGCTTGTTCAATTTTTAGCTCATACTGTGGTAAATTAAATTACAGTCATAAATGTTTTCAATTATTTTGAACAAATGTCTTTTCTCACCTAAGTTAGTGCATAGTTCAGTCAGCACCTCAGTGTTGTTTAGATCTTCACACTCTGACGGGGGCATCGCCTATGAAACAAACAAAATCCTTGTCAAATATATGTCAACAATTCTTCTCACTCACTGACTCACTGCAGTATGGAAAAAAAAACATTTCAATGTGTTTTATGTTCTTCAGACCTGTAGGCAGGTGGGCAGTTGGTTTTTGTTGTCTTTGATGATTTTCCACAGCAGTGAGTTCTTGGTCCAGACTAACTTCACCAGAACTTCCACTCTGGTTCGGGCGAGGTGGTGGGTGGCAGAGTGAGATAATGTCACACCAGGCTGAAGGACCAGACTAAGCACCTGACCCAGAAAAGAAGCTAAGGTTTAGACCACTGGTGTCCAATATTTTGGCTTGAGCATTTTGACATCAGAAATTCTCTGGCAACCCGAGACACATTTGTATTTATTTTTGTTTTCAGAGGTTTTGATCATGCATGTGATTGCAGCTGTCTATCAAGATGCACCATCTTAAGATATTTTTGAATGCTGCATTATAGTTTAACTTGATTTATATTCATGGAAGTTAAAGAATACGGAGTGTGTGGTGTTTTTACATGTGGGGTCCATGGTTTTCTAAGGTTGAAAACCACCGGTTTAGAGAAATTAGTCAATTATTTCTACATCAAATGTCAAAATTAAAATTTTGAAAATAACAAATTTTCAGGTCTAACATCTATGTATAAACTAAACAGAATTTTTTTTTCTTACAGGGCACTTACCTGCAAGTAATAAAATGATTCCATCTTCAAGATCTGCAGAAGCCGATCACATGACAGATGGTTGGTACACATAGTTATCTCCAGGCAACTGGTCACCAGACAACTGTTGAAAAGGTCATCACCCAAGGTCCTCTGCAACAAAAACATATTTGTATTCAGTTACTTAAATTAATTTTACTAGTCTAAAAGTGACTACTAGATTATGCCAAAAACCACAATGGTAGTTTCAGATAACGCCACAAGAGGGTAGTGTTTTCTCACAGAGACGTCTTTCTTCCTCTTCTGTTCTTGAAGGACCAGATTCTCAAGGATGCTGTAGTACCAGAATGGAACCTCGTGGCAGCATTTTTCCACCAACTCTGCAAACAGTACCATATTGTAAAATCCATGTGTCAGTAACAACACTTGGTTCGAGGTATAAATGAAGAGTGGGGAGGGGGCACAGGTGTCTGTTCACCCCTTATGGTCTGAATGTGTATTGCATTGGGTTGAGTTTTCAAGGAAGTGAACTCAGGACAACATTGTTTGTGGCTGACAGATGGTTGTTTTCAGCCGCCTCCTCCGTTTGTCCAGGTTGACATAGACAGACTTATTTCCCTTCTTTCAAACAATCTATCTTCTCTGCTAACAATACAAACATTTTCAGCTGGCTCTCCTGTGTTGTCTTTGTACAGTGGCTGTCTGGTGTACAGGTCAGGTCAATCCACTCTCTACTCTGTCTGTACAGTGTAGAAAACATTGCTCTGTTCGTGGTGTTCGCGGGGACGGCCAATCACATGCAGTTGTATTGATAGTGACTACACAGCAGTGGCTAAATACTGGTAGGGACGTGCCCCTATGGTGTTTCTGGGTTCAAAGTAATTTAGTATTTGGTGTTTGTTGAAAATCAAATTTTCAGAGGCACCAGTATTATTGGTGAAGGCATTCTCATATAGTAGTTTGCCTAAGTGGCGCTGCAGAGGGGTGGGGTGGGGGGGGGTGGGGTGCTAACATTTGAGGTAACCACTAACTGATTCAGGTCTTTGTTTTTAAATTTTTAAATGCAATGGCATATCGAAACTTGTTTTTTCGTACAGAAGTATTCCTGTATGTAAGGTAATGGACTGAGTTCACAGGACCATCACGCCAAGGCCACCAGTACATAACAAGGCAAAGGTGAGTCATCAATAATAAAGAATAACAATGTAACAATGTTTGTAACTGTTGTTGTTTTCAGTGACTGTAATTAAATCTTCCACTGAATCCTTAATCCTCACATTGACTCTCGCCTCATCTCTTTGTTAAAAACAGTGATGATTTTACCGTACCTTTGGTCTTTTCATCCACTGAATTGTCCTCATAGTGCAGTTGAAACATGTGCAGCATGTTTTTTAGTCTTTCAGTGATTTGTTCTGTTGGATCTTTGGTATATGATCTGGAACGTGACAGGATGTTTTGTTATCATATGTGACATAGAACAACAAATATGTACAGAACAACAACAGCAACAACAATAATGTCAAATAATGTCATATAAAAACATTGACTCAACTATCCAATGTGTTCATTAAACCAAGGTGTAGTAATTGGCCCTTTTCTCTTAATCAGAGAAATTGTTAGTCAGAACCAAATGCTGGCATCAGTATAAATGAGCAGCTGCTTAATGACATCAATCACACATGGAACAACATTATCTGCCACACTATGAGCAGCACAGTGGGATGCAGGCACTAACCTAAATATAGCAGTGAGGCGGTCACTGGGGCCATGATGCATGGTTGCCATGGTGAGAGAAGTCAGAGTACAGATGGAAACCTAGACTTAAAAATAAATTAAATAAAGACAGAGAAACAAGTGAAAAGACAGACAGGAATTTGAAATGATATGAATATTGCACTGTGTAATGAAACAATAAGAATAAAAATAAATGTATCAGTGATGAAATGCATTATAGATGCCGTTCTCAGTTCAATTCCATTCTAGTGCCAAATCTTGTGTGTTAGTTTGGATCACAGAGTCTTCACTAGGCAGATGTAAATGACCTCATGGGGGACATTTACTACAGTCTGCATTATTTCTGAATGATGCTTGGTTTTACCAATTACCGTTGTTTTTTTGTGGATTTACTGAATGTCAGGGTAAAAGAACATACATACACAGGATCAACTTCAAGTCAATGTTTCATTTTCCATCAAAATGCTTACTCTCTCCGCTTTTATCATATGATTCAATAGTTAACCCATTTTTTTTGTGATACAGTTGTGTCATTTTTTTCGTTGTCAAAAATGTTAATCCTGCTGTCAATCAAACTCAACGACCAATCATAGTCACGCTTTCGATTTTGTTCTTCCACGCTCTATTTTCTGACTACTTTTACCTCCTTTGTTTATTCTGTTGAACATGAGGGAATTGTAGAACAGGATAAAATTAAATATGACTTAATTAATCCCACTGTGCATTCACATATTTACGTTCACAGAAAGTGTACACGCATGGAAAAAAACCGTTAAGAAGATATCACTAAGAACACACAAGAGCCAGTAACTGGGAGGTTACAAAGTGAGAAAAAAAAAAAAAAACTATTATCCGCTATTTCCGCTTCCGTGACGTATATGGATTTCACTTCCGCAACATCCAGCGCGCGAAACAGCCACATTTTTCTTCCCACTGTAGTTGTTTGTTTGTCAAGTTTTTATATGCGGTTTATATGATCACAGCTTATTTTAAATACCCGACAATAAAAACAACAGTCGCCGATAGGACTAAAGAACGTTATTAGGTACCGCTGAAGTAGCCCACATAAACGCGATTTACTTTTCACTGCTATAACTCATACCGCAAGCTACTTTCACAAAACTGTAGTATGGCGGAACATAGTTTAGTTACTTATCAAAGTCTACAATTCAAGACTGGGATTACATGAAAACACAGACTGGATACCTACGTGGTTACTGTAATGCCGCCACGCTCCGTGCGGATAAGAGCTGCTCAAACAGTGAAAAAATATTGAAAAAAAATAAATAACGTGACGACTTCCTGCTTTTGACTGATGCTCGAACTAAGGACCACCCAAAATTTAGAATCAAAGTTAAAAGATTAAAGATTTTTGTTAATTTTTACATTAGGTGAGTAAACTTCACAATTAAGGTTTATAGCATATGACACGGCTTTTGTTCATGTTAATCACCAATGCCAGTGTACTAGTGTACACACATGCAAATTTTATAAAATCACAGCCGTAGACAAAACAAAAGACCATGGCACCCTATTTGGATAGTCAGAATATGTTTAATAAAAATAATTAAACCTCAATTTCCTCTATAGAACTTCATAGAAAGTAATCCAATAAATTACAAATGACTTAAGACTCGTTTTCCTGCACTACATAAAGAATTATTTCAACTACACGGACCACAACTTGCAAATATTACAATTGTTCAATTAAAACAAAATGAAAACAAAAAAACAGACAAACTGACCGCGTGACATTAAACTTATCAAGCTTGAAATAAAATACAAAGCAGATAAGCTAGTAATGTCATCTCAGTGATTATGTGTATGCAATCTGAAGAAAGACCTCCCTGTACAGCAGTAGTGTGTCATCGATCCTCTTGCATATTGGTCATTTTCAAAACTGAATGTGTAATTAACACGTCTTTTTTTTAACACTGCTTCACCAGCACTAGCAATGCTTTTGTGATTCCTGGTACAAAACACCCTTGCAGACAAAATATAGCAAATTAAAGCAGAACAATTCCAATCCTATGTTTACCATTTCTGTTGCCATTTTGAATCCATAAGAGGCTCAGCACAGGCATCAACCCATCACTGGGGGGGCAACAGAGGGCAGAACAAACCATTAATGTCACCTACAGCAGGAGTAACAACCACTGAGTGTTTGCTTAAGGGCACTACAAGTTTTGAAAGAGCAGAAGTGCGGATATACAAAATGACAGTGGCATGTGTAAGTTCTTCACTTAAACATAGAAAAATACCACATTGTTAGTTATAACAGAAAACAAATTTGCAATTGCATTGCAAGCAAACCTATTACAAGGTCATTATAACAGGCATACAAGAAAACCACTTTTAAAGCAACACTCGGAGACGTTTTAGGTCTTTGTGTTTCGACAACACGGTTGTTTATGGTTAAACCCACCAGAGAACAATGCTACAGCAAAACCTGCAAGCTAACCAGACTGTGTTTTTTCAATGGGCACCTTGAACTGAGGAGCAGCGCTCTGTCATCACCAGTCCAAACAAAAGATCACATTTGACTTTTCATCACCTTTAACAGTCCACTGTGGAACAGCAGTCCTAGAGCAAGCACTTGTTGTGCTAGAGAAATTTACAAAAGGTACTTCGGCTTGAGTGAACTCCAGTGTTACAGCTTACAGTGAACACATGCACAGGTGACAGACAAGCATGGCTGACAGACAGAGGAGTTAGATGACAGTGAGGTACAGGATAAGGGCACTTCTACATCTACTGAAACACCATTCATCAGCAGAACAGAGTCCAAGATGAAGTGAAAAACACAACAATGTCCCAAACACTCAGAGACACACTGGCTCCTTTTTTTTAAAGCCCTTCCTGAAATCAGCCAATCTGGCATTGTGTTAAATTTTATAAGACAAGCACAGTCATTACAATCTAAGCCAGGATTTGAACTGTTATGTGCTTGTGCCACCCATTACAAACAAAACTTTGGTAGACAGGTGATCATGCAAGACAAAATTTATATCCTAATGGGAAAAAACAAACAAACAAAAACACTTTATACAGTGTGATTATACACTGTGTTTATAGTACACAAGACCCCTTCTAAATGCACAACATTCTGGTGGGAACATGATGGAAGAAGTAGATACAGGTGAGAGGCCTGGCCAAGAAGAAATAACACAGTGGAAGCTCTCAGTACAAAAGAGAAAAGGTCTTTGACACAATTTCCAACAGACAAACATATGCACATGTACATTTGCACAGTGAAGCCAATCTACTGAGCACAGTTGAGGTATAACTGCAGTCAAATACGCCGGGGCATTAGTAGTATAATATCCAGGACTCTGAGAACACACACAAAAAAACTGTCAAGGAACTCAGAGGGCTGATTTTGGCACACAGTAAAAGGTTGTTTTAATTCTCCACACACTGACACTTAAATAAAAACAAAACAAAAAACAAAAAAAATAATACAACAGAAATGGACACGTACGCCTATGGTGAATAGCTAAAGTGCGCCTTGGGCATGTTGGAACATTGACTGTAAATTAATAAAGATTAGAAGTTCTTTTAAATAACTTAATGGTCCATTTGTTTTTGAAGTTGTGAAAAGAAAATACTTACTTCCCCCTAAATCAGTGTGATGTAAAAAAGGGTCTTTTTTTCCCCCAAAAAAGTAAATAATGAGAAATGTAGCAATGACCTAAGTGGGGGAGGCTGTGTGAGATGTGCACAAGGGTGGACCATGGCAGACAGAGAATCTACAGCTTCAGTGACATTCATTAGCTGCCCAAGTTATTGCTGACATATCCAACGCATGATCTGCAAAGCATACGTGTCAACAAACCTGTAAAAGGACTTGAGTATTTACAAGAGGAACCAAAGTGTATGTCAAGTGTCGTCTTCCCTCAACCCCTCCCCAACAATCAAAATATATTAATAGTACAGCTCAACGAGCGTGTTGATGTAGTTTCACTTTTTTTAATAAAATTAAATCCTGAAATAATTACAATAATGCCATTTTGTTGCAATTGTACATAACTGTGTGGTACAAGTCCACAGAAATCTACCAAAATCTGACATGCAAAATGCCTCAAAACAAGACTTGTACCATGTGAACAAACACTGAAATTTTATTTCAGTTCATTTATGTCAGTTTTTCAATTTTTTTAACTTTATTTTTTATTTATTACACAACAATTTAGTTAGTTCTCATATTTACATGTAAAGAAAGCACGGACTAAGTGCTGGAAAAGTCCATATATATGTGAATAGACTGTATGTGTACATTTCTCAGTGATACATAAATAATTTTATAATTATATTTTCATGGTTTCAGTCCTCGTCACTGGAGTCTGAGTCATCTGAGGAGGAGGAGGAGCTCCCGGATTCTGACGAAGAGGTCTCAGCTTTCCCTGAACCTTCTCCACCACTGTTCTCCTTTTGTTCTGCCGAATCTTCCTCGTCCTCATCTTCTTCCAACCCCTCTTCAACCGCCTCACTCTCCACCTCTTCCTCCTCTTTATCCCCCTCTGCTGTTGGCTTCTCCATCTCCAAAAATGATGACTTGGAAGCTGAGGACGGAGGAGGAAGACGAGCAGAGGGAGGGTTGGGGTCACTGTTGGAGCTCTGCAGCTGTGTGGAAGTCACAGGAACGTTAAGGCCTGGAGTGAGAAGCATCCCTGGGTAAAGCATACTGGAAAGTAACAAAGGGTTAAGAGACAGTGGGTGACTGGAGGCTGCAGAGGCAGCTGAAGCACTTTGTGGGGCAGTTGAGGAGGAAGAAGAGCTGGAAGCTGAGGAAGGAGTTGTGTTTGAGCTGTCAGTCCTTTCTCCTTTGGTGTCTGAGGTGAGAGGTGAGGTTGTAGAGGCGGACGCCTCTGCTGTTGCCACACTGCTGGTTCCCTTTGTCTTTTGTGCTGATCCTCCTGTGTCCTCAGAAGCAGACTTCCCAAGCATGCTGCTCATGCCAAGCAGATTTGGCAATCCAGTCATACCAGAGAGCATCATGGGAAACATGGCAGCGAGGTTGCTTGCTGCCAGGTTGCTAGCATCGGGTGGCAGCCCCATCAGGCCTGCTGTAAGCTGCAGGGACTGTAAACTCTGGAGGTTTTGCTGGAAAGCCTGCAGACTAGTCAGATCCATTCCAGGAAGGAGGCCATTGGCCAGCAGCGGGTTGAGGCTGAGCGCAGTGGCAGCCGTGTTGGT
The DNA here is from genome assembly GCF_000523025.1 of Cynoglossus semilaevis. NCBI lineage: Eukaryota > Metazoa > Chordata > Actinopteri > Pleuronectiformes > Cynoglossidae > Cynoglossus > Cynoglossus semilaevis. The sequence goes on along the minus strand of NC_024311.1, from coordinate 10,815,573 downwards.
TGCTCCTGCTCCTGTTGCCGCTCCTGTTGCCGCTCCTGCTGCTGCAGCAGCTGCAGCCTTAGCCATAGGGTTCTTAGGTCGACGTCCACGCCTGCTCACCTCCTCAGGAACGATGGGTCCAGTTAAGATTCTGTCAAACATACTCTCTGGGAGATAACCCTGGACACAACACAGAGTATAAACAGTGAGAAGAAGACAAGTGGAAACAAAAGATGGATTTATTGAAATTGATGAAAATCATTATTCTTAACATAAGCCTACATATGGATAATGAGCTCCCTATGCATTATTTTGTCTGTCTTTAGCAAGTTTTGGTGTTACTGCTTGTTACATGAAATTTAAAATAGCATTCAATCAAAGTTTTATCTGAATGTTCTGCTTCTCAGTAACTCACCGACTGTTTGACCACATCAGCCCATTCAGGAGGGACACCGTACTCTGGGTTCTCCTGCAAGAACCTGCACAGATCCTTGAGAGCGGGAGCAAACGCTCCACCAATCTACAGTGAAGAAACATGAAGAAGATACATGAGCAAAGTTGCACAGTTGGTTACCGTTTACATGGTAATAAACACTAGAACATCACACAAACACACCTTGCGCGCATTCCTTCTGTTGATAATTTGGACTCTTTCCTCTCCGGTCAGGCTGTTTACATCTATCTTGTTAGGGTTTCTGCAGCGATGCCGCTTCTGCTTGGGACGACCGTCCTGGAAGTGGAACTGCATTTGCATCTTGTTTACCCCCTAGATATAAAAATGTGTAACAGAGTGTGAATGAGTAAAAGAGGGCTGGGGAAAGAAGACAACGAGAAAAGAAAAAATGCTCACAGGAATAAAGGCTCCTGTGTCTGCAACAAAGCCAGGATGTTCATTCAGCCACAGCTCTAGGTCTTTCCTCTTTGGAGCATCATCCCCAGCGAGCCGGGTGCCATCTTTGAGGCTAATGACAGGAACCCTGGTCTCTGTATCTGCAGAGACCTGACCAGAGGTCTGGTCATAGCCTGATGCAGAGGCCATAGCCATGCCCACCTGCCCAATACCACCCCAGCCTGGAGGCACCTGGAAAGAGATAGTCTGTGATATTTATTGGCACTATTTCAAAATGAAATAACTCCAAAGTAAACACCAGCATTATAGAATATAGTTAATTATTTGTCAACAGAAATAGGTAAATTCCCACTTACATGATCAGCAAAAGAAGGACCTTTACTCTTGTTCATGAAGAGCAGGTCTACTCCCTCGACATTCTTCTTTCTTCCTCTACGCTTTTTAACCAGAGGTTGGCCTTCCAGTACTCCATTTAGCCTCATCTGACCAGGAAGAACTGCTGGCACTGAAAAAACAAACAAGGAAGGTTATATGATTGGTGACAAACTGTTTTCAACTACATCCTCTGGCAACCACACTGTAGATAAATTTGACTTTTCCTACAATATGAACAGGGACAGTGTGACAGCAAAAGATCAGACATACATATTACTGACCTCTAGTGGTGACAAACCAAAACATGCAAAAGCAAGTGTAAGCACATGTCCCTAGGTGTTAGCAATATTATAAATAAACACACCAGTCTGAAAGCTGTTTTGAGGCTTGGTGATATCTGTGAGACCAGTGTCCGAAGCACTTTGTAGCTCATGGAGCCGGGCCAGGTACTGCTGCTGGGCGTGGGGACCCTCCTCAGATTCCAGGGGCCTCTTCAGCGGAAGACCCTGCTTTTGGAAGGTCAGCTTCAGACCTCCCTCCTGCTGTACATGGATACAATTATAATGTCAGATTTAATTTAAAAAAATTAAGATTAAAACTGAACCCTATTTTTCCCCGTTCCGAAACTGCTCATTACAGATTAGGGCTTCACTAGTTGGTTTAATCCAGATTTTTATATCATGTACAAATATAATACAAACTCAATTTCCAAGAACTTTAAATAAAAACTATTTTGTTTGGATATTGTCTTGTTAGTAACACTGGAAAACGGCAAGGCAGCGAGTGAAGTTTGCTCTTAGTTGGGCGAGACCTAGGAAGCCATGCCAGACAGACAGTTGTTGTCAACATTTGAAGATGTTAAAGGCATCCAGCAGTAGGTCTTTGGAGATCTACATATCTTCACAAAATGAAACAGAAAGATGTGAAATACATTGTAGTAAATCTGTCAAGTGGATTGACCTGTTGTATTTAGATCAAACATCAGTCGCAGCTCACCTGTCAATTTCTCACTCACATTATAAGCAACACCCTTTTATATTATAGAGGTTTCAAACCCCAACCTTATTATATTCTTATAGTGATTTGTCCTGATGAAATCATCACCTGTGAGCCCCAGTCCAATAAAGTGTGTAGGAAAAGAGATGAAGGATGCCATGATATTAATCTCTTGCTCCTGCCAGGAAGTTCAAACCACTAATCATACCCTAAGGACAGACGGAAGGGCACCAGAGAAACATGCTGAGCACGGCAGCTAACACCAGTCGTGGCAGCAGAAGGGTCCTATGATTAGGGCGAAGCGAAGGGAGCACGGGAGGAAGGGAGAAATAACATACGTCGTTGAGTTTTACTGAGAACTCCTTGTTTTCTGCAACATGCTTGGTCACCTTTGACCCCTGTGGTGAAGCAGAGGGGTCCTCGCACAGGCTGTTGGCACTGTCCAGCAGCTTGGTGGTGTAGAATGAGGCCACCGCACCCCCGGGCTCATAAACCCGACGTGTTTCTGGCCACTTTCCCTTAAGCACTGCTTGGCAGATGCTGTCCAGGCGGTTGATAATTACACGATCCTACAGTAAACAAACAAACAAACAAACAAAAAAACAACACATGGATGAGAGCTCTTGAATTATAACTAGTATTGCTATTTGATTTCTTTTGAATTTTGAAAATCTAAACTGTACTTAACTGGAATTGTGCACAATGACAATAACTCACCTTGGGCCAATATGAAGCAGCGAGCATGTATCTCCCTCCTTGGAAAGGATGTGAGGAGTTAAAGGCAACACCGTTCTCAGCTACCTGAGCATCTTGTGTTTCATCCTGTGTTGTGCTCAGTGATGCAACACTGTCCTCATCAAACCCCTTCATACTTGTTGGTGCAGGCACTAAAGGTGTTAAAAACAGAAATTAATGAGCCTCAAAATACATACAGTCAAAATTAAAGCTATAAACACACATACATTACAATCATAATAATCAGGTAATCACTGCAAAGTATTCTGAAGTTAGTGTGCCACGACACTTACCTTTCTTCTTCCTTTCTTCTCCATCACTGTCACTGTCATCAGAAGATGAGGATGATGAGGATGACGAAGAAGATCCCGAAGAGCAGGACGAAGAAGAAGAAGAGGAGCTTGAGCCGGAATGTGAGGAGGAAGAAGATGATGATGAAGAGGAAGAGGAGCGTGATGAAGAGCTTGAAGAGGAACCATCAGAGTTGGATTCAGATCCACGTCTGGTTTCCCTACGACCTCTCTTGCTGGACTTTTTAGGTTTCCTGTCTGAGGAGTTGGGCGTTAGGGGTTTGGTTCGTGCTGCTACCATCTGCCTCTCACTGTCCATTGTTTCGACCACAGGCTTCTCTTCCAGACCTGTCGGAGTGGCTGGTGCTTTAGGGGGACTCCAACCCTCACCTTGTTTATTGCTGCTCTCCTCCCCCTCAGAGGCTGGTTCCACTTTGGCCACAAGCCCAAAGGGTACTGACTCTCTCTGTCCTGTTTGATGCATCGGAGAGCCTGTTAACACTGAGCTGGCAGCCTGGTGCTGAGGGTGGAGGATTGGGTTGGATGTGCCTGACTGCTGCTGTACAGCTTTTGTTTGGCTGTAGTTTCGCTGGGCAGACATGAAGCAGAGCTCAGGGTCTCTCAGAATGTGGTAATCTGTGCGGCTTACGCCATGCTTGGCTGCACCAATTAGCAGGTCACGGTCGTGGTTTCCAGCCTCCCACCACACAGGCAAGTCCGAGCTCATCTGGCACAGTGGCAGGCGCTCATAGAGAAATGAATGTGGCAGAACTTGCTCCCGCACCTGGCGAAGTAGCTCTATTCTGTAAAGGGTACGTGATGCTCGCTCCTCTGTGATGGGCTGGATGGTGAGAGATTGGTCCACAGCAGAATCTGGAACAGAGACCAAAAAGCAGGTTAGGTCTGAAGCATAAAAACAAACTTCATTTAGTCTGTTTAAAGGGAGCCTCTGACATCTATACAGAAATAAACCCTTCTACAACCAAGTATAAATGTCAGATGTGAAAAAAAGAAAAATTTAAGTGAACACAGGAACTGTTAAAATTGTTTGTGATAAGGGCTGAGGACAGGGTAATTAAAGTAATTACTTCATATTTTATATAATTGTTTGGAAAATATGCAACTTTTTTTGTAGTGATGATCAAGTGGGTCTGTTTATGTTTGACACTAACCTCCCTCTTTTGGTGGCAGTCTACACACCCGTCGACACATGGCAGTGAAAGCACACAGGTATTTCTGCAGACTCTCGTCAGTCTTCTTGTGCAGCCGAGCCATAGCCCTGAACTTGGTCCAGTCGAACTGACCAAGGGTGGGGTCAAAAACAACACCAAAGGTGGAAACGACACGATAGAAGTCAGCTTCTTCCCGCCTGGTCCATCTGAGATACATGAAAAAAAAAAAATATATATATATCTTAATATTACAATTATTTAGATTGCCATTTGCAGATTCTATTCATAAAAGGCTTCAAATGTCCAGTTTTAATGTCTAACACATGACCTGACCTTTGCTGCCTTTCAAACTTTGCAGCCATTTTTGGGTTGAGGTTGTTGTCAAGTGTAGGAGGCAGTGGGCACAGAGGGGCAGACAGCATCATTGCCTGCTGGGACTGAGACATGGACTGGGTCAGTGACTGAGCCTGGTGGATGTTGAGGATCTGCCGGCTCTTGGTGTAGCGCTGGGAGGCAGTGATTAAACGCCTCAGTCGAGCTGTCAACACTGAGGATGAGGGCCAGTAGGAAGTTTGACCTTCCAGCAATGGCACAGGATCTGCAGCAGAATAATACACAGCAGACATTCAAATGTAATTCTGTTATTATTTTACTTAACTCCTAAAACATCCTTAAATCTGCACATTGCCACACTACTGCTATGTTGATATTAAGAACAAATGTCTTGAACCTACCTGCAGTGTTGTCGGCAACAACCAAATCTCCTGGAGAAGAGACATCATCCTACAGGGAAAGGATGTGTGTTTTGTTTAAAGCTCAACCGCAACAGTAAATAACTTAATGGTCAAAGAAAAAACCTAAACAGATTCATTTCCTTTATTTGTTTGGCCTTACCTCCATGTCTTCTTTCAGCAGAGCTGGAGCAGGCTTGTATTCTGGATCATCCACATCCCTGAAAAAAGCACAGATTATTTTGTTTAGAAAGAAAAGTTCTAAGTGAATTCAAAAGTAAATGGAAATGATTAAATTATTTCCTGGCTTAAGACTGTTATCTTGAACCCACCCATCCATGAAATCGTTGCTCCTTTGTTCGGCAGCGATGGCCTTCTCATCAGGTCGACCCACACGCTCTAGGAAGCACAGTTTGGGGTCTGCACGAATAGTGTTGTACTTCTCATAACCTGTGAGAGAACAGCACATAGAAGTTAATAAAGGAAAGTTAATTTTCAACACACCCGGTAATAATAAAACGAGTTTGCTTGTTCACAATCTAAAATTCTGTGTACATGGTAATGACCTGTGGTCCCATACTACATATAAGTGAGATGAATCTAAATGTGTAAGCACTCAGTAGTGGAACTACCAACAACAAACCAAAACAACCACCTGAACAGAGGTGTCTTACCATGTTTAAATATACCCAACAGAAGACACTTGTCAGCGATGGCATCCCACCACAAGGCGGGCAGCTCTGAATGGTCAGGAGATGGGACCCAGATCTTGACCTCACTGAAGATCAAATAAAGATTGAAAATAAATGGATAAACCAGGCGACTTGTTTAGTTTCCTTACATTGAGTGTTAATAGACAAGGTCTGACTTGACCTTGTACTACATGTACATTTATAGAACTTTCTAAGACTCATTAAATAAACACTATTCCAGTGAATACAGAGAGGAGACAGGCTACGAACAGATGTGCCGACAGCATGTCAGTGTGTGGTGCAAAAAAAGTATCTAAAAAATGTTTTGTTTGCTTTTTTATGAAATACTGGGTAGACATAAAAAACTGACATTTTAAATTCATTCATTCAATTTTAAATCATTCAGATAGATCTTTTCCCTGTAGTTACATTTATAATATTACTTTATCAACTTATTTAGGTGTACGTTGAAGAGAAAGGGATTTTATTGCAATATTTAATAAAATCTATATTTAAAACATTCAGATAGATCTTTTCCCTGTAGTTGTGATACCGTTAAGCGCTGTTCTCTATTTCAACAGCAGGTGGGGCTCTATATCGCTCTTTTTTATTAATCAGCTGGTCCTTCAACAGGTTTACACCATATGCAAAGAAAAAAGCTTATGTAAAATTAGTAAATATAAGCAGTTTGTTCGATTCAATGTGCAAACTCGGCTGTTGCCACTATACAAGTGCGCGTAGGTTTGTACCATTATTTACAAGCTGTTGGAAATTGAATTTAAATAAACCCTGCTATCACAGAATGTGTGCAATTTGGAAAAAAAAAACACAGCTAACATGTGTCTTAAATAAAAGCAATTTCAAAAGGAAATTTAAGTTCAGTTGTAAAACAAAAATAATACAATGCAAAGATACAATGTGTAATAAAGGGGAAATAATCTGCTCACTTGGAGTCTGCACCATCCAGTACTTTCTGGGCCTGGTTTCCAATCACCTCTTGTTTCAGGTAGTAGAGCATTCTGACCCTGAGCAGCACCCTGCAAAAGAAAACCCAGTGGTCACAAACAAAGGTCCTAAACAGGCAACAATGCCGAGTCAGCAGAACATTCGCTCCCCATTCACACTCTGACTGGTGAACGCATGATGACAAGGCTGTTCACTCACTACATGATACAATAAAGTCACACACTGGTCAAACATAGCAGCACACAACTATAAATCAATAAATATGCAGTCACAGAGAACATGACGCACACACACAACTGCATGTGACAAACCAATTATCACACACTTATGCTTAATAAATTAACCTGATCACTGCCTCAATGGCACTGTAACCCACCCATACACCCAACCACACACACACACACACACACACACACACACACACTCCTCCTCGAGTAAACATTTTTGTATGGACGTCACAGTGAATCATGAGCTGTTCACTGTCAGGCACTGACGTCTAGCTGAACAGTCATGGGCCTCTCTCCACAGTCGTCATATGGTCATGCTCTGGCAGTAGACGAAGACTGGGAGCTCAGGCTGACTCACAGGGGAGACATTAGCTCTCTGATGCATGAGCACACATCACAGGCTGTAGGCCTTGTGCAGAGATGCAGTCACGTAGCGGGCACTCTAGTACTTTAACGTGTGATATGCCTTGAGATTTTAGAAAACAATTTGGTACAAGCACAAAAGCCATAGTGGTACATTTGTAAAAGCAAATTATCTGTACTTTTATAAGGATTTTTTCCAGTCCCAATGACCACTCAAAGATACCCGTCAACCTTGGTAAATTCTTATCAATTCCAATTCTTAGTCTCCTGTAAAAGAGACAAAGTCTCTTTTACAGGAGAGACAAGTCATAAAAGAGACTTTGTCTCTTTTATGAAACAGAAACGTGCAAAAACACCACTTACAAAACTACAAAACTAGTAAATATTGAGGATTAATTAAAAGATTGTGTCCAGAAAATTAACTTGTCTTTATCCAAACCATTTGTTGTTCATTTCTTGTTTGTCAGAATTATTTTTAATGGTGGTGACAATTTCTTTTAGCCTTTTTGTCTGATAAACTGAGGCTAAATAAGCAAATTAAAGTTTGACTGCACTTGAAGAAAATATGAGACATTTACTTTTTTTGCACCCTTATTTTTAGCCACTTCGAAGAGAAAAAAATTTCATTCATCATTCATGCAGAATTTGCAGGCATAACTACAGCGCAGCTCCTCATTCAAGAAAACAGACTGCTCTTAGATATACAGCATCAGGGCCTTACATCTTTGGTCCACCTCAGCTGAATATTGTTATAAACGAGCCCCATATTCTTCCCTGATTCACTGACAGGTCCAGGAAAAACTGCAAGGCACCGAGTTTGTCTGCCTGTCAGAATGATGGATGTCTGTGGTGACCAGTGCAGACTTGCATCCCTGCTAAATCATAGACTTGAACTTCCTCCCTATGCCTCCTCCACCCATCATCCTCTGTGGGCTCAGACCCGCCCAGGAGCAGCTGCTGCTTCCGCTGCATGTCAGTGCAGCGCTTCATCATTCTCTTCATACAGCTTTGTCAGTCTGTGTCTGTGAATGTGGGATGTGGTTCCCTTAGAGAGGCCGGAGAGGATTTCAGCACAATCGCACACCACGTCTTTCATGGGCAAGTATGTCAAGTATGCATAGCATGCACAGTATGCAAAAAATCTATCACTGTGTGTGTGTGTGTGCATAGAGGGCAATCCATCAAAATCCAGTGGAACCAAGGAGATAATGAGCCACAGATGAAATTGTTTTGAAACACAAACTTTTTTCCTGCCTAAGTAGGCAGATTTAATCACCACTCTCATTACCAAGGACGCAGTTAGAAAAAAAAAACAAAAAAAAACTAGAAGAGTTTATCGACTAGGAAGTGAACACAGTAATCAATTCTAGTGATTCCCCCTCCAAATTTTTATTTAATTTTTGGACACAATTTTTCCTCCCACCTGAGAAGTATTCTCTAGAGTGATGGTCCAGTTATAAGAAATTGAACACCCACCCACTTGAAACACCTACTCTCTAAAACACTGTGCTGGTCTCGGATGGAAAATGCAGAAGTCAGCAAAAGCATGTAGACTGTTAGCATTTGCCTGGTGTGTCAGATAGTAGACTATCGCTGGATTCAGCATCACTGGATCAGGGAACAATGGGGAACTCTCTATGAAAGCTGCGAGCAAAGCTTAAATGATAGACAAAAGCCTGTAAAACAAAACAAAAACAAAAAAAAAAGAAAAGAAAAATGCCATCTGTTTTACTTTAATTCTCAATGGCCAGTGCTTTGATAGGGGCTATTTTTCCCTTCTGTCTGAAAATAAGAGAGATGTATGACAGACATTAGCAGAACTGAAGTGTCATTAAGATTTATATCAGTCAGCAGGTTGGGAGGTGACCCACGTCCAGTAATGAATAAGTGAACTGTCTACTCCAATAGATGTTTTAGTGTCTCCTAATTATCGAGGCTGGGGGAGGCACAGTTAATACTTAAGCCATGTGCAAATTATGCGCTCATTGATATTGGCCTCTGCTATAAATAAAATGATAGAATACTGTCCACCAGAGCATAATGATCACCTGCCATTTGCTGAAACACTGGAAATGTTGAATGAAAGCAAACTACCCCAACAACAGGCAACACAACCATATAACCACCAAACACTGGTGCACTGTAGATAAACATAATACTGAAAAAGTTGAACATTGTAAAATGTAAAAACCCAGACAAAACTTTAAATGTTATATTCTAGAATCAGGAAACACCTACTTGTTGCAGTGGTGTTTGAGGTGTTTCTTGTAGCCGTCATCCTGCAGCATGTGCTCTGGGTTGTGTTTCCTGAGCCACTCAGCTTTGTGGATGTCAAAAGAGCTCGACTGCGTCTTCATCTTTTTACCCTTTCTGCCCCGGGGCACTGGGGCAGATAAACCTAAAAAAAGAAGGCACAAAAAGTCATAAGTGAGGTATAGAAATTTGTACTCCATCCATCTAATTCTCCCACCGCTGTCTGTTTAAATCCTAAAAGTCACCTAAGTGATTCTGTAGCTCTTTTGTACGACCGTCCTCAGCAGGGGCAATGAGGTCCCACATGAAGCTCTTGATCTTGTCATCTCCGCGGTAATGTACCAAGCAGTAGGACAACAGTGCCCTGCAGATGGACTCCACATCCCACTCTGTCAACTGCTTCTTAAAACGCCCGTGATTAAGGATGTCCTTCCAACGACCCCACCTAAATAACACAACCAAATTTAGCAAAGTGTAATTATTTGGAAATAGATATTGTGAAACTCAATATAGAAAGCATGGATCTGTAATCAAAACCATATTTGCCCTTGTATACTGTAATTTCTCTCTAGTATACTATATATATCAGAAGCTCTTCACAGATACATTTAATGAATATTTCCATTACAAAGCCTTTACCCATATACAAGCAGGTTCTTCTCTACTCTGAAGCACTCTGTCCGTCCATAGCTATTGAGGCGGTCATTGTTTCGCCGGACCTTAGGTTTGCCATCATCACTCTCGCTTCCGCCCTCTGAAAGCTCTGCCAGTTCATCCTTGGTGGCACTGAATGGCCTGGTCTGCTTTCGGACACGAGGAGTGTCAATGACCAAACTGTTCTGTGAAGAGAGAACAGAGAGGAAAAAATGTTTCAACAAAAGTCCTTGCTGCAAAACATGCAACATTTGTTAAACCCCTCCAGTATTTCAAATATACACTATAAAGTTGTTCGAATTATCTTACCTATATATTGTACCATTATAGTGAAACTTACCCTGCCATTCACCATTTCCATGTCAATGTCTGCTTTCTTGGCCCACTTGTCCCAGAAATTTGGGTCATCCAGAGAAATGTCTGTGCGGTTTCCAGATGCCACAAAACTGGCCTGAGAACAGACATAAGACATAATCACATCAAACCATACATCTGTGTATCTAAACTGATATCAGTGAAAAACTAAACAAAATGTTATACAAAATGTTATCATGGATACATTGTTAGTCATCAAGACATCAGACCAAATGTTAAATCCTACATGTCAGCATTGTGGTCCAACCATGTTTGAGGCTCTTGGTGAATTTAATGTTGGTTGTTGGTTAATGTACATTGTTCTTCCAGTGGTAAAAGCTGCAGATCCTTGTCCTAAAGTAAAACATTATTATTTATAACATTTACCTTTGCAAAGGTGGAGCCTCGTCCCTCAGACTCAATGGTGATAGTTTTTGTCCTGCGCTGAAGAATCTGGTCGATGTCCTCTTCGCAGAATTTCGCTCCTTCATCCTCCTCATCCATGATGGCACCATAAGCACCACGTCGCAATAGATCCTCAATCTCCTTCTTAGACAGCTGCTGCTGCGCTGCCTGCAGGTGAAGAGCAGGAGTGCAGGACACTTGAGATTAGGGAAGTTTATATTTAAAAACAATTTAATGACCCTTTAATAACTTTGTATTCATATGTTAAAACAGCAAAAAATGTAAACGTAAAATAATTATCTGCCTAAAACTGCATAAAATGCTTAAAGAAGTCAGGGTCTCTGATTGGATTATTAAATCACATGAGGAACCTAAGCAACTGTTTAGTATGCAAAGATATTCACTTAGACCAGATGTGAAAACATGCTAATAGCTTAGCCTCTCATAGTTGGAAGAACTCTCAGAGGACATCAAACACAGCTAAGCATCCACCCACACACTTCACACACTGTTGACACACTCCCTCACATACAAATGAGACTAATAAGATACTGTAAGGTGCACTGGAAGTGGGAATCATGAAATATGAGCTTCAACCCATTTACCAACTCTGTTTCATTTTTGGAGTCCTGTTTTTATCTCCCGTCTGTATGAACATCTATCTCATATTTATACAGCATTTATTTGTTGATGTTTTTCAAAAAAAGTTTCAATCAGAAAAGGTATTTTATTTACAGTACTAAATCTATGAAACATGGTTATTTACAAGCCATATCAAAGTTAAAACTGGGTTTTTTTTGTTGAACAAAAGAAGAAAAAAAAAAAACAACCTCAAAGTTGAATTTTGAAAAATGTTTAAAATTCTGAACGTGCTCTAACATGACACAGGCCACATGTGCAGTACTTTTTAAGTTTGACTTAAAATTGATTGTCAAAACACATCCACCTACGGTGAAGGTCTCTGATCATTTTTAATGAATAAGTAATGTGGTATATTTGATATGAAAAAAAGAAAATAAAAAAACCTAAATCTCTAACTTACCCCTCCACCGGTGCCTCCTCCTCCTCCTCCTCCAAGGCTGTTATCTCGGCCACTCATGCTCTGCAACACTGCTTTGTCCAGGCCCAGCTTCAGACTGGCTCGATCAAACATTTCCCGCTCATAAGAGTTTCTTGTGATCAGACGGTAAACCTTCACTGCTTTGTCCTGACCGATACGATGGCAGCGAGCCTGGGCCTGTTTCAGACAGAGGGTGAAATGAAGCACTGAGTATATACTGAAGAGATTCTGTGGGTTCTGCAATTAGAGTCAAGAAAGTGTGAGTGCGTACCTGCAGGTCGTTCTGTGGGTTCCAGTCAGAGTCAAAGATGATACAGGTGTCTGCTGCCGTGAGATTAATTCCCAGGCCTCCAGCTCTTGTACACAGTAGGAAAACAAAGCGGTCTGAGTCAGGCTTGCTGAAGCGGTCGATGGCCGCCTGTCGCAGATTTCCACGAACACGTCCATCTATCCGTTCATACAAATACCTGTCAGAAAAAGAAGATTCTACAATTATGGATGTTTTTGTTGATGTTAAAAACAAAAAAAGTGTTTTGACATTTCCTGCATTTCTTTTTAAAACATCTTTGTCAGCAACACTTCTCCCGTGCCCTTCCCTTGGTGATCCACCTGGGATGAAACCTTACATGTAGTAATAATGTGGTGAAGCCCTGAGAGCTACAGTAACCTGCTGATGAACCCTGCCTATGGTTTGCCCCCATACCACCCCCCCCCCGCCTCTCACCGCATGAATCTGGCTGACTGAAAAAAGAGTAGGTTATCTGCTATTAATATTATATTGTGATGTTGATCAGCTGCTAGGAATCTTTCCTCATCTCTCTCTATGAAATGTTAGTTTTTTTTACATCAAAATTAATGTAGTACAATCTGTAGAATTATATTTTATATTATTTTTAAGAAACTTATCACCAGCAGAGACACAGATCTAGTCTGGCCAATCTAATTAAACGTGTACTCACTAAGTTAAGCCCCTAAACCCAGTCCAAAGCTTTGGATTAACATTAACAACAGTTGAAGACAAAAATGACAACTAAAACTCTTTTTAACAGTTGGTAGAGCTGGTGTACTAGCCAGCATAAGACAAAGACACCTGGAAATCTTAAAATTAAAATGCAAATGTAGAATAGATAGTTAGCCACGGTCGTATTTGGCAGTAAATGGCACTCGACAATATTGTCAGGAGAGATAACAGCCAGCAAACTCCACAGGATGTGCTTACCAACCTGAATATAAATACAGAACAGAAACATAAAAAATAAATAAATAATTTGAAAGTAAAAAAAAAAAACAAAAAACAAAGAGAATCAGAGGCCAGATTCAGGTGCCTGTGAGCTAGCCTACATCTCACAACTGTGATGTACAACTGTATATGAAAAACAGGATGACATATTTATACCATTTTTGCTTGTAAACCAATTCTGGTGTAGTACTCTACTCTAAGATGCCACAACTGTACATAATATTTCAATGGCTTTGTAGTAAGAATAAATGCTGGTACATCATCTCTGTGGTTTAGAAACATTGACTTGTCTGCCATCTCTCTTTAATCCCAAATGTAAACTGGTGAACAAGTTACCATTAAAAAAGATAAAGACAATGAATGCTTTAGACAACAGTTGACACAGCTATAGAGATAAACAGAACACGTCTTACTAAGTTGACTTAGTAATTAGAATGTGTACCACTGCTTTAGTGCTGCCTTTTGTCACACAGCAGTGGGAGCTTATTTAACTCAAATGCATATACCTTTATATCCAAAATCTGCGAGTCTTACCTTCTCTGAATGAGGTAGTCTTCCAAAATGTCCAGGCAGCGCACCATTTGGGAGAAGATGAGCACCTTATGACCCCCAGCCTTCATCTTCGGCAACAGTTTGTCAATAAGGACTAGTTTTCCAGCAGACTGCACCATGGCCTGCAGGTGAAAGTCACTGGCAGTGGGGCTATAGACTTCCCTGAAGTCCTCAAGGATCTTCTCTTCTGCCCCTAACGTACAAACACAGGGACACATCAGAAAAATGTCTCTGTCTTTAATAAGTTGTTCTTTATGTCTACTTCAGTCCATTAATGGTGTTTGGTAAATTAAAAAAAAAAATCTAATTTTGCGAGAAGGTTATCAGTATGTAAAGCCCAGGGAAATTCTACAAATCTGATTTACATAACTTGTCTTTGTTACTGTATATATATTCTGATACCTTTGATGAGGTAGGGGTGGTTGCAGCACTTTCGCAGCTCCATCATAGTGTTGACCAGGTTAGGCATATTCGCCTGTCCAGCTCCTTTAGACAGGAAGGAGAAGTTCTTCTCTAAGATGGCGCGGTAGTATTTCTTTTGAATGTTAGTGAGCTCCACTTCAATGATGGTTTCTTCTTTAGGAGCCAACTTTTTCTCCACATCCTCCTTCAGCCGACGCAGCATCATGGGCTTCAGGATACCCTGCAGCTTCTGCACCTGTGGAAGATAAAGATAAAGGAGAAATTATATTGTGATTAAATACAGCAAGATTTACAATCCAGTCGATGGATAGCACATGCTGTGTTTTTTTAATGGTGTCCTCAAATTTGTCTTTCAAATTTGTTTCAACTTAAAATATTTTCCTTGATGGTCAAAATAAAATAGCCTATTGAAATAATTAGTTTATCTATATTGATATTCACATTTCCTTTACTTTCTAAATTACTGCTAGACCACAGTTATTCCACTTACAGGTTCTTAACTCAGGACAGTCAGCCTTTAGCATGAGCTTCTATTTTGAGAATTCATGGCTTGCATTTTTTTTCCTCAAACAGTAACTTTTACCAAGGCAAAGTGTTTGAGTTTCTGTCTCTGACTCAAAGCTATAGGCTAAAAATAATGCAGTAGTAACAAGCTCTTTTTCTTGCCAGCAGTCCCAACAATGAGTAGAATTATCCATGGTGTTTGAGTGTGTTGTTTAAATGTCACCGTGTCCTGCTTATTGAAAGCTTCACTCAGTGACCAGATATTTTTGTTGAGAAACTAAAAAAAAGCAATATTTTAGAAGCACTGAAAAAGTTTGTGTCTTATTTAACTAATAAGCTGACATGACTGAATTGACAGAGGAGATTACAGTATTTGTGCACGTGCATGTTACCTGTTCTTCAGTCTTGAGTTCTCCAAATTCCTGCATGAAGGTATTTTCTGAGGGGAAGCGTGCAGGCTCCAGGAAGTGCAGCAGGCTAAAGAGTTCCTCCACAGTGTTCTGGAGAGGAGTGCCTGTCAGCAGGACCTTGTGCTCCTACCAGAGGACAAGAGGCACCAGAGGAGAGT
Source organism: Cynoglossus semilaevis (assembly GCF_000523025.1). Lineage (NCBI taxonomy): Eukaryota > Metazoa > Chordata > Actinopteri > Pleuronectiformes > Cynoglossidae > Cynoglossus > Cynoglossus semilaevis. The sequence continues at coordinate 10,800,184 of NC_024311.1, read as the reverse complement.
TACCACTCAACTGTCCTACACCTAACTGTTACTGATGAAGTATCAGTTTCATGTTTGACTTTCAGACATGACTGTACCAGGCTCATAAGCTTGAAGCCCTCCAGCAGCTTGCAGTTCTTGTTCTTCAGTCTGTGGGCCTCGTCAATGATAACACAGCGCCACTGTATGGCGTTGAGCTCTGGACAACCCCCCAGGATCATCTCAAATGTTGTAATGACAGCCTGGAACTTGTAGGCACCTCGCATTGCATGTCCCTAAAGGAAAATAGGAAAAAAAAACAAAACAGAATGACAAGTCGATCAGACTAAATAAAATGGTTTATGATAGAATCCTGCAATTACAGTAGATTCAGACTTATGGATTAGAAAGTATATGTGCTTAATATGGGAACCACTGAGCCATTGCAATAAGAGAGTACAGCAAGAAATGCAAATTTCAAGTTCAATGTATTCTGTAAATTGATGTCCTTTTTTCATCTTTTTGCGCTCACAGCTTGTAAAATAAGAATATAAGCCAAAGCTTTATTTCCATGAAATATGGTAAAAATAAGGTGTAACTCTGTAAAAACATCTCCACCAATCGGGAAGAAGACTGGACTACGGAGAAAGAAGCCCCACATCCAGTACATGAGTTCTTACTGGCTCATGAGTATGTTGAATGTTTGTTTGTTTGTTTTTCTATCTAGGGAGTTCTTTTTTTTTTTTACCCCGCCTCTACATTTGTATCTTCTGCCTTGACAACGGTCCTCCAGGGATGCTCGGTTATCCAGGAACACCCTCCCACTTGCAGGCAGGCAGCAGACTGCTGTAGGAGTCTAGCTCTGTGATACGCCTGAGCAGCATTGACAGAGAGCTCCCCTTGGGGGCTGTTGTGACATCACAGGCTGCCTGGGAGACAGCCTGGTGGCAGGTCGACACTGTGCTGCTCCTGCACATCCTAATACCTCCTCCGGTTCTTTTAAATGTTAAGAGCTGCTCTAAGTGCCTGTTGTGAGACGTCACATGGCCTGTCAACCGCAGAAAGTCTCCTCCCAGGGCCAACTAACGACCTACTAGTTTAGTTGTTGTTAGACACGTGGCCTTCTGTGAGGCTTGTTAAACACTCTCAATACTTTGACTGCATTTGTAAGAGTCCAGCTCTTCAAGAATGTCGTCAAACGTATTTAGCCATAGAGATATTTTACCCAAAGAAAAACAATGCCTTTGTTTCTTGAGTGGAACTTTATATCAGAAACATACAGACATAATAATTATGTACTGTCTGACTTCCTATCTAATCCCATGTCCTTTGTCGAATGCAGTCATTTTCATTTAAAACCATCATTATATTATTCGCAGAAAGAAAATCAGTCATCATTTTCACTGTTTTATTTTTACTTGATTGTGTCAAAAATCTACCTGGAGAGCTTCTCAGCTGTGTTAAAGTATCAGAGCTATGCTGATATTAGTAAGTAAATATTCCTGTGAACTGACTTCTGTGACACTGTACTAAGTACCTCTAAAAGAGACAAAACGTCCCACGGTGGTGAACCACTTACATGTGCATCCCTGAAGTACATTTCGTACTGCTGCAGCATCTGCCTGCTGATCATACTCCCATGATAGACGATCACATTAAGGTGGGTCCAAGTGTGGAACTCTCGCTCCCAGTTGGCAATTGTGGAAAGTGGGGCAATGATGAGAAAGGGCCCTTTTATGCCCACACGATAGATCTCCTCCAGGAACGTGATGGACTGTATGGTCTTTCCCAGGCCCATCTCGTCTGCGAGGATGCAGTTACGTCTAACAAGTGGAGGAAGCACAACAAAGTAGAGAAAAAACAGTTATACAAAACTGAGCTATGATTAAAAACAAGTAGGCATAACACAAGCCAGGTGATTAAGGAGAAGGTAGTAAGGATTCTATTCCTGTTGTGGACAACATGAATGTTATAATGTATAAATGTTCATATTGCTGAGATAAAGTGGTGATTTTTTTAGCTTCAGACAATAGCAAAACAAAATAATTGAGGAAACAATAGCAAACAATAGCAAAACAAAATAATTGAGGAACAGTAGTGAAAACATCACCAACTCAGATAATAACAGAGATGATACACAACATAATGGCAAACACAACTGCCTCTGTGTGGTGTTCCCTCACAAAACTATTTATTCAGCTGTCCAGTGGGTAGGGGTATTATATCTTGATGCTAATTGCAATGTGCAGATATTCCCACTGGCCTCTTAAGCATCTCTCTGCTTTTGATGAATCTTTCTGCGTAGGCATACACAAACTCTAGTATGCTCACACATAACTGAGCCAATTCCCAGGGTTAATGCAAGCACGCTGTCACTGTGTTCTCCAGATGTACTGTGCAGCTCCTTTATGTTGGTTGTGGGCGAATCAAAGCAACTGATGTAGCGGCGTGAACCTCAACAAGACATTTTACTCTCCGTGCAAGCCCAATCAAATGATGTGAATGCAGCCAAATTACAGTAGAACACACACACACAGACAGACACAGATACACACACACAGCATGTGAAGATTGATTCATTATTCATGATCCCAGCACTCAATGAAACCCCTCTTGAAGAGCAATATGATAATATAAAATCTCTCAATCAATGAATGTGCTGTCATATTCAATCAACATGAGTCACTACACTCAAACATGTTTGAGCAACATGTTGCTTACAGGGTTAGTTTGTGAAATAAATCTACAATTTATGATCATCTTTAATTAAATGCTGGTTCAGTGCTAACACTATTTGACAGCTGAAAGTTTAGTCAAGTGTAAAATGTTTTGGCCAAAGGCACTTTGACACACTTGTCTGAGGCAGAGGACAGAGTAGTGACAATACATTTGTTTTTTATTCTAGAATGACTTTGGTGGAACTTAATCAATGTAATTATGTTACTGCTCTGTTTGCAGGATAGTGGATATAAATGGTACCGATTTATGAATAATCCCAGTGACACTAGGGGCCATGTGTGTACATAGTGCATGTGAAAGTGTGTAAAAACTAATCACCTACCTGTTGTACCAGTTAAAGAGAAGCCAGTTGACTCCCTCCAGCTGGTAGTCCCTGAGGCTGTTACCATTCCTGTATGCCCTTGACTGCTCCCTCTTCTTCCATAGATTTGCTGGGGGGCGCTCCTACATGAAAAATATACATCATCATGTGGAGGTTTCAGCTGTGAGTATAATGATTCCCATATGTACCTCAGTGCAATTTTTTTCTGCCATTATTTGAACACATTTTTTGGCTCAATTTGTGAATGTTGGTCAACATTTCTGCAATATGCCCTTTCTATATTCTGGTTATTTTGTTGCATTATTAAAGTTTAATCCATGCAATACTTCACTCAAGCACATTATAGCTGCTATATGTACATTTGGTACTATGTATACAATTACTTGTAAATATGTTTTAATCTATCTGAGTATATTTATCTTGTTCAGTTTGAAATGCTTTTGCAGGGACAGCATTAACACTTCAATAAAGTAATTCCAGTTGTGATTCAGATAAAGTTAACAACCAACAACACTAAAAATCAGATCTTAAAAAAAAGGATTATAGCATGTCGACCAGCATCATACACATGTGAAGGCGAATGCACAATTTCAATCATTTCAAATAGTTAACCACTCTTGAGACCTAAAGGTTATAAGGTCAGGACAAACCGTGCCGTGAACACAAACTAACCTCTTTTCTCAGGGTGTTAACTCACTGTATGAATGTGGCCTATTTTACCCATGTTCATTGTTTAGCTAATGATGTCATTTGTTTCCTTCATACAATTTGCTGGTGAATACAGTCATAATCAACACGACCTCTTTACCAACAACATACAGAGATTTATTTCTGGAATATATAAGCACTTCAAAATACTAGTAAGAGATGTAAATGCAGTACAAGGGCAACATGATGTAAAATGACAGTAATGAGTAATAATTGATGATTGTGTGGTCATGACCTACCACCCTGCGTGAGTCTGGCTTGACTGCCTGCAGCTGCTCAAACTCTTCAATCTTGCTCTGATCTACGTCGTCCTTTAACTCCCAGGTGCTGTCCTCGTACGGCAGAGAACACCATTTTACCAGGTAATACACCACCTCCTGTGCAAGGCAGAGAAGAATTAATACTGGAAAAGACCACATAGAGGCCAAGCTCTGCTTTATTTATATCAACAAAGCCTGAGAGAAAACCCATTCGGATGGCCTTGGGCATTTATTAGGTACAAAGACGTTCCTGGAGTGAAAGAGGGTTTATTGAAAGGAATTAAAAAAAGTGAAAAAAAAAGGTGAAAATAGTAAAACGTTCTCAGCTACAGTGTTGCAGTAAACACATGTAAGCTAATAACAGATATGATTAACAAATGAAAAGCTTTGATTTACCTCTCCTTTGTCCTCACAGTACGACACCTCGAGCACTCTGTCTACCTCTACATAGTCAGGGTTAAAGGGCTCCTCGTCCATCTGAGAGACGGAACAGAAAGCAGAAAATGGTTCAGAATAAACCTGTTAGTGCCCACTGACCATCTGGAGTCCGACACCAGCATCAGTGCAATGATTGAGGAAAAAAAACAACTCCAATATATATATGTGTGTGTGTGTGTGTATATACATATATATATACATATATATACACACACACACATATATGTGTATATATATATACACACACACACACACACAGACAGATGTGGCTGCCCACGCCAAACAATAAAAAAATACACAAAATGGATACATTCATAATATTCCTTTTCATGTTCACTACAGAATCCTCTTCCAGCACACAAATATGTGGTTAGAAAAATTAAGTTTACACACAGAAACTCATGCAGCCTTACATCTGCAAAGAAGTGTGCCCGCTGTGCTTGTTTCATCTTGAAGCGTTTGATCTTCTGCTGGATCCTCTTGTCCTTCTCCAGCTGCTGCTCTGTGGCCCACTCACAGTGTAGGTAGGAGCTGAGACGCAAGACACACAAACACACACACACAAGTGAGAAACCATGGACAATGTCTCAGAAACAGTTTTAAGAAGCACCAGCTCAGATCCAAAAATGCAGATCCATTTAAACACAAGTACTCTTACAAAGGGAGGCTAATAACAATTTTAGATGCAAATATTCACATTTTTCTTTTTCACCACTACACTGTGAAAGTATGAAAGCAATCTCAATGACAAATTATCTGTCATGCAAAAAGCAATTATTTCTATGGAAGGCGGAGGTGGCAAAACCTCTGGTTCATAAAGTCTAATTTTCAAAACGCTCAGACTCATTATTTGCTTTTGAAATAAACTAGCATTTCTTTTTTTTTTCAATAATGTATCTTAGTGCAGTGTTATCTCCTAAGATAATGGCATGTTTTTGTAATAACTCAGCCTTTTTTACACAATTTTTTCAAGGTGTTGAGTGATAGCCTTTGACTGTTTATTTGCTTCCATTCCATTTTTATTTCCAGACAAAATATCCCAAAAATAAAATACAAAATAAAAACTTACTAGTTTTTGTATTTTACGAAAAACTCTTCCACTTCCACTACAACACCTGGAGACACCTGTGAAGAGAGTAAAAATTCTTAGTAAAAAAACTTAAAAAAAAGTAGTAATTTTTAGTCATTTTTAAATTATCCAATGGAAAAAATATATTTTAACAATCAAACAGGGATGTCTCAGAACTGGGCTTATTTTCCATGTTTCTTTCAATGATTGTTATCATTTGAACCAGCGTGAGGCTGAATATAAACATTACCTCCTTCTTAACAATGCGAGAAGACATGATTTTGTCAACTACAGCACCATCTTCTTCACTGGGATTTTCCTGGAAATACAGTAAAGAAAAATATGTAAGATTTGTTCTTAACACAGACTGTGAATTCTAAAAATATGTTTGAGTAAAAAGAAAAGCTTCTCACTACAAAAAGTTGTACACCAGGGCCCTTGGATGCTGGAGCGTTGGTTTTCTTGGCCTTGACGATAACCTTGACGTCCTCATCTGATAACCTGGCCTCCAGCTCTTCGGCGTACTTTTTTCTTTTCACCTGTCGATTAGATCTTCTCTTCTAGAACAGCCAAACACAGATGGAGAGAAGCAGTTATAAAAATATTCAGTTGACGTAGGGTTACATTTTACATCTGTTTTGAATGTTGATTGACAGTGAAAGAAAGGACTAACTAGCTGCTTAGTTTAATTTTCAAATGCAGGAAGTTGTAATGAGCTCTACGCTGATGGTTCCTGCTGCTTTAAACAACACACAAAGTGTGGTTGAGATACTAAGCAGCATTGTAAACAATTCCTCAAGAACAGCCTTAATGGTTTTGGTGGTTATTCTGATTTTTCTTTGTCAAGTGCACCTTGTCGATACTGAATTCCTTCAGTTGACATCACACAGCACATATGCACAGAATGATCACGTGCAAAACCAGCAAAGCGTGTGTTGACCACATGTCGGTTGCCAATCGACAGGTGCATCTCTACTTTCTTGTCCAGTAAATATTCATGGCTTATTTCAAGCAACAGTCAGTCTGAACAAATATTGGTCTGTATCCTCTTGTATGTAGGTTTTATATATGTACTGTAGTTTACTTTACTAATTCCTGTTGCTAAATTTTACCAAAAATGCCACAATCACACATTCTGAGAAGTATAGTTTGAGGAGTAGCTCAAGCTATTAAAAAAAGAAATCATTTTCATTCTGCTGAACATTTTTAATAATTTTATGTGTGAGTGACTGTATCCTACATTAGTTTACCAGCCCCTACTAATGATACTATGTAGTTAATTAGGAATTAAATGCCACAGAGAGGGAGTTAATTGGGTAAAGCAATCCCATGAAGATCAGCCCTCTCATCCTAGCAGCACAGCTGACCAGTAGGAGGAAAGTTAAATCTGTCAAGAGGAGCAACAATAGGGCTGAACCCCTAAGGAGTCCAGGCTTCTTTTTCTAGCAGGCACTACTACTTCGACATCTTTTATCACACGATCATCCTAAATGAGTCATCAGCAGACTGTATTAATTAAGGCCAGGGGCTTCATTTAACCAGGGTAATTATATCATAGGCAGTTGCCCAGATACGACACAAGAAGGGGGGAGAAGGTGCCCAGAGTCAATGTTTGATAAAAGTGTGTCAGATAAACAACTGAGCAATGCTGGACATCTGAGGACCTTCATATTTTAAAGCAGTTTTACCTACTGTATTTGAATGCCTCTCTGACTGATTCACTTCAGAACGCCTCCTACTGCATAACCTCTGCCCTAACCAATGTGTCATTGCCCCAGGCTCAGGCTAAAGCTGTAACGCTCTTCTTAAGATGTGAACAGTCAGTGCCAAATAAACATCTTACCTTACAGCTTTGTGTTCAAGATGTAGTAAAAACTGAGTTCCACTAACCAATATAAATACTGAGAGAAAAAAGATAGTTTGTGTCTATAAAAATCTCACAAAAAAAATCTGTTTCAGTTTTCACATTTGTGTTTTGCATTTCAACATATATTATGCCTGTATGTCATTCAAATACAGTATATTAATATGTGATGTGGTTTGTAAGTTTCATCTGTCTGTTTGTATTAATGAGAGGTGTGTTACAGTGTATATATGATAATCTCACCGAATCATCTTTTGAAGAGTGCCGAGGTGGAGGGTCGTCATCTGATGACACTTCATCTGAAGACTCGTGCTTTCGCTTTTTCTTCTTTCCAATCTTGATGACAATTTTGCTAAAAGGACAAAGTGCAACAAATAATTAGTGCCAGAGTAAAAAAAAACAACAAGGTAATACATTTTTTTAAAACATGTTTTTAACATTGGAGAAGTTTAAAGACACAGTAGACTGAAAAGTTTCAAATTTATATTCAAGGTTTACATATATACAGTACTTATACTGCAGTTATGAGCAAAAGAAACTCACTTTACATATATACAGTACTTGTACTGCAGTTATGAGCAAAAGAAACTCACAATCATGATAAACTTTGTTCTGTTTATTAGCCACTCTGTGTGAACAGATAAGGTTGTGTGCAGAGGACGCCCAACAGGAACATCATGTACAAAACAGGTGGTTCCTTTCAAGAATCATATTATTCAGATATTTCTTGATTTCATGCTTGAGCAATAATGAGATGGTCTGGTCACTCAAGGTTCACAATTAGAAATCATAGCAGACAAATGATAGATCAGCATTAGCATATGGTCGGGACAGCTGTTAGTCTGTCACTGGATTGTATCGGGGGGGGGGGGGGGATAAGACAACACTAGTGAATATTTTAACTGTATCGGTCTACGGATTAAATCAACATCCTTTTCCACACTCACATGATTTTTATTCTTTTTAAATCACCACACAGGTGAAAAGTGCTGACACTCTGACAATGACCCTGTTCAGTATTGCTGTGTAAAGATGGGGCTGGGGCTGCTGGGATAATATTGGTAACCTAGATATCAGCAGCATCACAATGTGTATTGTACAGACATAAAGAGGTCATTCTTCCTCATATACAATCACATACTGTGTCTGTGACCATTCCCCATATTTTCTCTCGACACAATTGCACACGTTCTCCATCATCTTCACCATATCTCTAGCTCTGGTCAGATGTTCATTAGAAACATTAGAAACAAACACTACTTCAGCACGGACATAACACCCCCCACACTTTTTTCCTCCAACATGGTGCTCTATATTCATAACAAGCCTACTCTCACCTTCCCACAAAGGCAAAGATGCTTGTGACGCTTACACACACACACAAACACACACACACACACACATTCACACAGATAAAAATGCAGTGAGAAGGGGATGGCCAGTGTGAGCTTGTTAATATGAGATTACACTGGAGACTCATAAAGGTCTCATACTCAAACAAAGATTATGAAGCTAGCATCGTCAGCCTGTCTCCTGTTGTCAGGCACAGACGTGAAGACCATTCCCTTCACGCTGCAATAAAACAGGTTTCTTACCCATTCAACTTTTTTTTTTCTTTATTTCTCTATTATGAAGCTATTGTTTACTTCAGGTCAAAAACTCACAGTTCATAGACTGTAATTTGAGAAAGATCTCGGGGATGAATAATTGTTAGAACTAATTAGCATTTCTGTTTAATCTATAGTATGTTAAAATAAAACACTTTTAATAATTTAACCTTAGACATCAATGAGTTGCTGTCTGTTTATAGTAAATATAAATCGAAAGTACAGTACAGTACACAAAGTTTGATCTCACAACATTCTGTTGACCTTGGACACAGACAGATGTTGTCATTTGCTCATAGACACCAAGCAAAAAAAAAAAAAAAAATATTTATTTAAAAGACTCCCACATTATTCCCAAGGGGTTTTGAAATAAACTCACAGTTCATAGACTGTAATTTGAGAAAGATCTCGGGGATGAATAATTGTTAGAACTAATTAGCATTTCTGTTTAATCTATAGTATGTTAAAATAAAACACTTTTAATAATTTAACCTTAGACATCAATGAGTTGCTGTCTGTTTATAGTAAATATAAATCGAAAGTACAGTACAGTACACAAAGTTTGATCTCACAACATTCTGTTGACCTTGGACACAGACAGATGTTGTCATTTGCTCATAGACACCAAGCAAAAAAAAAAAAAAAGAATATTCATTTTAGAGACTCTCACATTACTCCCAAGCGGCTTTGACATTAACTGTCCCTTTCCCCGAGTGGTCATGACTAGTAATCAGATAAGATGTCAGTTAACTTGGGAAGGGCTGGCTTCAAATTAATAGTTGCGTGG
>NC_024311.1:10776758-10790393 GCF_000523025.1 Cynoglossus semilaevis | reverse complement strand
TCAGTTGTTTATTTTATTACTAACATGAGACTCAGAACTCAGAGGCACCTAAGGTTTGATATAACCATTACCATAAAGCACCTCTCTTTGGAATATTTAGTAGTCCTTGCAGGTGATCAACAATGTAATTACAGTGTTGGACAGCAGCAAAACCAAAAAAAAAAAAAAAAAAAAAAAAAAAAAAACAGGACAACTCCTGGACTAGCGTTTTGACCTTGTTCAGTTACAGCTCACATTGATCTGCACTGGTTTTGGGGGGTCCCCAATCCCTGATCCGGGGATCGGTGACAGTCGGTAGGTCATTTAGTACCGAGCTGCAGTGGGACACAGTGAAAAAAAAAATTTACTTCAGTTTTACTAATTTCCTTCATTCAAAATAGAAACCGGTCACATCTCTTTACTTTTTTCATTAAAAAATAATCTGATAATGTTTCAAAAGAATAGGTCATTCAGACTCCGATAATAGAACAGAATAAAGTCTCAAAGATCTAATACCATACATCCATATGGTTTTATCTGCAGTAGTATAGTATAGCAGGTTTTTCCAGCATCTCTGTGCTGATGCTGTGCTCCAACAACCTCAGGATATTAGATTTCACAAATCCTTTTGACAATGACACTTGATTGTTGCCATGCAACCTGCCATGTGGAATGCATTTGACAATGTGGGCGGAAAAGGCAACTGTGACATCACTTCCTGTAAAAACCAGGAATCATTTTCACTGACATTATGAATGGATACAATATTTGCCATGTCAGTGTGATGCAATAAAAACAAAATACATAAAAGCCACTGGAACTCAAAAGAAACATAAAACAATATGGTTGAATCTGAACTGTGAAACAAAGTGCTTGAGGGCCATACACATATTACTTACTATAGTATTACTTTACACTCAGTTAGAGAAACATTAGGTTTACATCACATGGTCATTGTCAAGTTTTTTATAGTCTAAACACTGTCACCAAAATGATCTGTTTGGGATAAAACATTTGAAAACGATTAATCAGGCCATTTTTAATCTCATGTAATGAGCCCTGTAGAAAGACTAATATTTCACATTTTAATATTGTTTATTTTTGGTTTTCCCAGTTGTGCTTAAAAGGGGTTTGAGCTAAATGAAATCATATTATTAAAAGCCAAAACATTGAGACAGAGCACTTTGTAAACACGAGTCTTGCTGCTGATGCAAAACAATAAATACAGCAAACAACAAACTTTAAACAGTGAATTCTTAAGCAGATGACTGATTTTAACAAACATGAAGAAAACATTATTCAAATGCTAAGCAAATATTTTATCATTATTACACATCCTGAACAGCATTTAGAATACGGAATTAAGGAATATTTTAGGAATTAAAAATATTGGTACTTGTCCATTAAATTAATACTTTACAAGTTGATGTAAAGTAAACAAAGCAAGGGTATTTGAGATGTTAATTAAATGTCATATATTTTTGATTAAATAATTTAAACCAATTAATAATTTATTTTATTGATACCTTTAACCCCTGACTTCATCTTCACTATTCACAATCATACAATTGTAGTTTTCAATAAAATGAAACATTCTACAGTTTTATGTAGCTGCAGCTACTGTTTATTAGGTGGTAAAAGAGGGAAAAGTTATTTCTTTTTCTTCCCGTCATAATTTAAACAGGTCATTCACTAGACTAACTCTAATGAGACTGCATCTGTCTCTGAACATGTGATGAAAGGTTAACATAGGCATTTCCCCTTAGAGTGACGGGCTCATTGCCGTTCAGCGTTTACTTGGCCTCTATCCTCCTATTCTGCCAAGTAACCTCCATCCTTTATCCCCCCCAGTGTTGTCCTACCCTACTTGACATGGCACCACTGGGAAAGAAAGTGTAAACGCTTGATTTAAATGGCATTGAGATATAATGGTGCTTCACCAGCCAAATCTACAATGAGGTGCTTCAGAATCTCAAAGGGACCTTCATCTACTTTGAGCTCAACTACTTCAAAATTATGATTTTGTGTGAGTCATGCTCAAAACCGATGTTAAGTTTGCTATGGGTGTTTCTCATCCTAAGGGGCTTATTTAGACAAAAGTGCTGTTCCTTGTCAGGAAATACACCTAAATCTCATAAATTAAAGAATACAATCTCAGCGGTCCACAACACACATGCAGAGACGGTAGTAAAAGCATCATCAAGGTTCCTCTCAAAGACAGGTGCACGGCCACACAGGGGTTTTTCTGCTTCATTCAGCAAACATTCTAAACAACAGTAAAACACACGCGTACAGGAACAGGCACACAGAGCTATTCTTATTGGGACTCTGCAAAGACATTCATTTGTTTACACCGCTGACTCAAAGCCTGAACCACAATCTCTTCACTTCATATCCATATCTGAATTTTAAGGAAAAAGAAATGAAGATCTGCCTAATTAGAACGAATTAATTGGAATTACTGGTCCTTTAAATCCAGTAATACAAATGTTAGAAACAGTCCTAAAAAGGTAAGAAACCTTTGATTATCAGGCACCGTTACACATGTAAACACAAGCACATCAGGGTTTGACCAAAAAAAAAAGAGAAAAGGATTAGACAACTGGCGAGCAGGTGGTGAAATATGAACAACACCTGCATATGCTGAAGCCTATACTCTCTCATTTTAACCTCCATTTTCTTTTATGTAATTGATCTCACAAGCACCATTTTGTTTGATATTTCCCTGCTACCCTGCTGCCTTATACGATCAGCATATTTATAACATGTCTCCTCCCAGGAAACATTGGATGCACAGCTCGGAGCATGCTGGAGGAACCAAATGTATGTTAGTTGGGGGAAAAAAAGGGAGGAAAGAGCAAGCGAGACATGGGAGAGCAAAGAACATGACGCTGTCTTTGGAGGAATTACGAGAGGCTATTTTTCATCAGGTGGAATTCAATGTACACAGGTAAACTGTTGTCTAAATAAATGCCTTTGTAGAACAGGACTGTTCGGTTAGATAAGCTCTGCTCCACTAAAGGACAGTTTGTTGTTGAATACACTCCTTTATATCATATAATGGAGTCTTAGAAGCAGCTCTTTTTTACTGTGGCATAATTAATGTTTTGTGGACGCGGTGTACAGGTTTGATTTGTGCATCACTTGTTCTTTTCAAATTTCAACTGATTTGTTAAATAAAGCTATTATTTTCTGCTTAAAAGCAATCATTATTTAAGTTATTTCAAGGCAAGGCAAATTTAAACCTGATCTCCTCAAGTGAAATTTAAAATGGTTCTTTATTGTCTTTGAAACAGAGTCTCAGAAATCAGACTAATTCTTGCTGATTCTGCAGCTCCTTATGTCATGGACAAAACTTGAAAACTCGACTTGTACATTTTGTCATTATTCTTTTATGTAAACAAGGTCTGTTAGCACTGAATGTCAAAGATTAAGGAATTTCTTCTTCATAGAAGGTTGGAGTTGAGTGGGACTACAAGCATAAAACAATGTATTTATTGACAATTTATAGTTGGTACTTAAAATAATGATCAAACAAGTTGTGGTCATTTTGGAACCCAGAGGACCAAGGGTGTTGGTATTTGGGATGACTGAGGGTCAAGTACATTCTCCACTAGTAATAAATAAACACAAGTTTGTACATAATCATACAAGGTTACTCAAAAAAGCAAATGGGGGGATCACTGATAATTTGACACAATTGTATGTACATATGTACCACAGTGTTAGTCTACCCGTCAAAGAAGCTTGTGACTGTATATTAACCAGCAACCAGAAACATTTTCTAATTTACCTAAATAGCAGCTACCTGGAGCACTCTGACATATCAAAGCAGTCCCTAACAAATTGCTTACTATTATTGTTAGCGTTAACAGAACCTAATAGTGGACAAAGCAACATAAGGCATTAGGAAAAACACTTTACACAGGCTTCATTTCCTACTTAAAGACCGATCATACGCTCAAAAACAAAATCCACACACAACCTCAGGCTTTGTGAATACAAGCATGTACTCCCTTTTTCACCGGACAGAGTAATGACTTCAGCAGAAGGTTGGAGCTTCTGCAACTGCGATGCATTAATATTTCATGAGGAGATCTTGGGTGATGCCCACATGAGGAAAAGACTCTCCTCCGGTATGAACTTCTCTGCAGAGGTTCTTATTATGCATGACAGTGGGGGGGGGAATAAAAACACGATTCTCACACATTAGCAACTCAACAAAAAGAACTAGGATTACTACTGAGACACATTTCTGTTGCAGACATTTAAGCAGTAAAAGCAGAGATGGGACTTGTTCTGTCAGTGTTCTCAACTTTGGAATAGATAGCTATCAAGTTAATGATTTGAAGGGCTTGGCAGGTAAATACAACATGCGATAAGACTCAGAATTGAATTCAACACGGAGACCACTGTCAGGGAAAGCACAGTCAGGACCTTAATATTACAACTACTGGACTTAAGCCCTGTTGGTTCTTGGGTGTTTCATCGTGTTAATTCTCCCTAATTATGTCACAAGCAGCAACATATTGTATCGACTTAAAAAAAACAGAGAGGTCCATCTGCCTAGCAAGTGGGAAGCCAAACAAGTTTAAAAGCACTGCAGTTGTACAATGCAGGATAGTAGTACAATGAATATTTACATCCAGGATCCATAACCACTGGGCTGTCATTTGGTACTGGGCTGCACAGACAAAATAACATGTTTTTTTTGTTTTTTTGCTTGATATTTTATTGATAAAAACAATTCCTTCTACTCACTACTGAAGTGCTTCATTCAGTCACTGGACTGATTCTTTAATGAAGGCCTAATGATGAGACAGAGGGTGGCTCCAAAAAGCCACCAAAAAGAAAGCCGAATTTAAAAGAAAATTACACACACTATTGCTGCTGGCCCATGGAAATATTTCATTAAAAACATTGCCTGGTACAAAAAAAGGTTGGGCATGATTGCTCTACAACAATAAGCATTGTGTCAAAGTCTACACAGAATAAGTCTAGCAACAGTAAGATGGTTCTGTGAGTAGATTAATAAAAAATAATGGACACAAAGAACTGAAAATCCAAGCTCAACCTTTGTCTGTATTACAACTTGACACAGACTTGAACATTTAGACTTCAACATTGGAGACAGACACCACATAAGAGTCCACGTCTTACTACGTCTTAACCTCAGCCATGTGTTTCAAGAAAGACAAACACAAGACACAGAATGACAGATTGACAATTGCTGCAATTGGTCGATTATTTATAAATTGATTTTGAGCTAACTTCCATTTATTTATGTATGAAAATTACGAGCTCAACATAGAGCAGGTTGAGCTCATCAATACCTCTCCTGTCATTTCTTGCAATTTTCTATTAATTTATCTAATTAGTTTTATCTTTGGTTGCAAAAATAATTTCAATTAGTTTTATTTCAAATGCATCATTGTATCATTAACAATGGGGTACTTAGCAGACTTACTGAGTTCCTCAGTATCTTGGACTTTGACGTATTCCACCATGCACACATTTCAAACACAGATCTGGCCTGGCCTTAAGTAAAAAATTGACGTTGAATGAATGTTGAAATGACAAGAATAGAATAATGTGTGTCATAATGCAATTTATAATAATGACATTTCGGCCTAATTAAGTTTTTTTTTTTTCAAATCATGCTTTTTAATAAGCCGTGTAGAGCTTAGAGCGTCTGGGAAAATTGGTTTGTCTGCCTTTTATTGAGGGCTTTTTTTACTAGTTGACATGTAGAAGTTTCATGTATAACCATTTAACAAATATAACAGTGTATAACAGAGTGTTCTGACTGCCAAACTTTTATTCCATATACAAGCAAAATTCATGATTGGACTTGTAAGGGAATTAGTTAGTAAAACATATTTAATTTAATTCATAAATCACCTGTCCCTGCAACTTTAGGTGTAACTTTTCACAGTTTCACACTACAACAGGTAGTCCATTATCTCAGATGACCTGAAAAAACTCACAAATAAGAACTTTTGGGGGTCAACTTTAAACAATTTTCTTATTGATTATAGTTTGATTTGCTTTATTGTCTGGTAAAAGCAGGTCTTGAAGAGTTGCCTCATCCTCATCAGTGTAAACCAGGACCAGTAAGTGTGAATTTGTATTGTGGTTACCTTTATAATTGTATTTTATTCCATGGAAAAAAAAAACCAAAAGCGAGATGGTTAGAAGCTACATAGCTCCAAAAGTAGATCAGACACCTGTACATTGAAGGAGGTTCAACATAGCCAGGCTTTGTGTTCATGGTCTGGCATAATGAAACCTGAATCCCCCAATCACAGTTAAACTGTACTGAAACTGCAGTTATCAACTTGCTTCGTCAAGTCCAGTTCAATTAAATTCAATTTAATTTTTGAAACCTCAAAATTGCTTTTACATATGAACAAATAGAGCAATAACTGTCTTTCTTTTGGATGAAGTTTATAGTTTTCATATAGTTTACTGATCTCAATTATAGAATACAAGTCCACTGTCTCTCTGTGATGACAATTAGGACCTTTTTGACAGTGAAAATAGGTCAAGCCTGTCAGACTTGCATTTGGGCTTCCACTGCCCTATAACAAGTAAAACATCGATCAGTTCTCCCTCGTTGGGACCAGGTTATGAGCGAAGCATAAGTTACCATGGTGATCTAGCCACGTTAAAAGAGAGCCACCTTTGTAGTACAGGAAAGCCTGGGCTTAAACTCAACATACCTTGCTAAGCCACTAAACTCACTCCGCAGTACACTCCTCAGACCACTTGTTATTGTCAACAGCAGACAGGAGCTAGAATAAAATGTAATAAAAGTAGGTACATTTCAAGTGTATTGTTAGCAACAGTATTTAAATATTTATCTTATACTGTACCATTCGTCAAACATAGAGAGTAATTTATGGCTTCAAGTCAACACGAGCCAAAATAATAACAATTAGATTAGCATATGGGTCAGTTTAATAAACTTCATAACCTATTATAGTTTATAAAATAAGAAAATGGAATTTCAAACAAAACTTTAATCATTAAATATTAATCAATATTCTACTTTATTTATTTATTTTTTAACAAAAACTTAACCAGAGATTTCCAGGCACCTAATAACTACACTTTAAACAAATGTCACTAAGACCAGATTGAAACTATGACCCCAAATTCAAATTTTAGTCTACTCTTTGAAGATATTCCAGAAGAATCACTCTGATAACAAAAACCTGTTATCACAACTGACAACTATCTTCTGGCCATTTAAAGCTGACCTTGAGGTATGGCCAGGATTAAATATCAATTTGTACAACACGTGGAGAGCATAAAGGCACTAAAAGCAAAAATCAATATGTGTTTTAATGAACCCAAGTACCTCTCTTTCACACAGAGGTAACTAATATGAGAAGACTTAAAGGATGATTCAACTGCTATTGATTCAATTGCATTAATGCAATACATGGGTTACGGTCAAGGTCAGAGTTAAAATGGGAAGATAACTTATGAATGTCTGGTGAAGCTTACATTGCTTTAACAACCTGACAGTGACAACCAAAGAATTGCTGAAAATACCTTAGTCAAGAATCTAATTACTAGCAATGTGTCTTACAGACTACATACAGAAAAACATTTGATATGCATGCCAAATTGAATAATTTCCTTGTTTATTCACTTCCTACACCTATCTATCCTGGACTATGCCATTCCAATTCTTCATTTAAAATGACATTACTGAAAATGTTTATGGCATCCAGCATGTTTCCACTCTGTTCAAGAAATCAATACATTAATATTTTCCTTAGCCTCCTTCTCTTCCCTGCTTTGTTCTTCTAATCACATCAAATTCTCTATTATCAGTGATGTTTGTTCAATTAACTGCGTAATCCCTAAGAGTAAACATATGTTTTATTGGATGACAGTATATTTGCCAGTTTTTGATTGTTCTCTCATCTGTCCGTTACATCCATAAAGTTCCACCTATATGGAACATTATAAATATAAATATCATATTCCCGAGAGCCGCCACTAAAATATCTGACTCGACTTCCCACACTACTAATTTCTCCTTTTTTTTCACGAAAGGCACATCATTCAAGAAAAGGACATCTTTTTTAAAATATTGTTAATTCAATCTCCAAATTAAGAGTGAGACAAAGTGCAAGTCTCTAGATATCTGCAGCCCCTCACTTATAAGTCATTGTCTATTTAAATGCAAAGCAATTCTTAACACTGACATAATGTTATAAAGAACAATCCACAAAATGTGAGGCTGTCAGAACTGGTCATTTTTACAACATGCCTATGAAAGAAATGTCACATTACAGTACATGCAGTGTTCTATTATCACAGATGTTCTAATTGTTTCCATGCCTATGACACAGCTTAAGTGACTTGAACTAACATAAGGACCATAACTGGTCCTTGCATTTATGAATGGCTGTATTGCAAATGTGACTGTGAGCATTTCTAGACAAGCATATCAAACACAGGCTGAAAGCTTAGATAATATATCAGCACAAAATATCCAAAAGAAAAGTCCAACATACTTTTTTCATAACATCTGTACACCCACAACTACTTCACTGACACTAACATAAACACACACAAACAGAACACACATAGCCTTAGCATGTCTAAAGTATAAATATGGTATATATTTTTATTAACCAACCAGTTGCATGCAAGATACAATATTACTGACTACAAATTACGACACTCTTTAACCGTGTCTCCAAAATAGACCCTCAAAAATATTATTTAAGTTGTTTCACAATATATCCAAATGATTATATTACTGCACTGAAAATAAGTCTTTTTTTTTCTTCCACTTCCTGCTGTGGTCTTCACATTTATGTGCTGATATTTCAATAGCTTGTGCTGGGTGTGGCTTATAGCTTTACACTGCATATAGCTGTTAACAGGGGGATGGGAGGCGGATTACAGTATCTATACATCAGCAGTACTTGCCTCAAATCTAGACAGTAACGCCTCACATGTAAATGCAGCCTTTGTTTGCTCCTCCTATGTCAATGATGGCCGACGACAAGTCTGGTTTATTATTATTGAGGGCAGTAAATACTGTTGAACCTTGAGCTTCCATCCTGACAAAGACAGGCTAAAAATGTACACTAGCAAAAGGACTCGAGCAGAAAAAATAAACACCTTGACAATAACTAAAATAAAATCTACATTAGATATACTTTAACATAAGATTCAGTTGTATTTTTTTTTACTGACTTACTGACAGTGATGTAGTTTTAGGTAAATCTGAGACGACAATAATAAAAGACTAGAAGTTAAATGTATTCAATCTTAAATATCTGTTAAGGAAGTCTCATTGCAATGCACAATGTATCGCTTTATTGTTTTGTAAATGCTCCAGACCTATTATAAGATAGTACCAGCTTTTAGTGCTATTGCTGGATCAGTCTAGTCAGACTATATTGATTATTAATAATGATTGTTAGTACATACCCAATCTTGGATTTCTGCTTGGACTTGGAAGATGGTACAATGTGGGCCTTCCTACAGGCCTTCTGTTTGGACCGGGCCTTGCCATTTCCTTTGTGCTCTCGATCTCGGTGGGACTTGTACTGGGAGGAGGAACCAGGGAAGCTCTCAGGGCTCATGACTCTGGGAATATTCTTCTCTCCACGCTGCTGTGCCTTTGCAATAGCCTCTGATATTATCCTGTTGGCCTTCTCCTGTTTGCCCAATGGTGATGTCTCCATCTGATGGTGCGTCCTCTGCTGTGCCCTTTTCTCAGAGGAGGAGGAGCTTGATGAAGAAGATGATGGCGACGACGAGGAGGAAGACGACGAGCTGCTCTTCACCAGGGGACTTAGGGCCCGTACCTGGCAGCCAGGACCATTAGTGTTCTTTCTCGGCTAAAAGTAAAAGTGAAAGAAATAAGAAATAAATAAGTGGCAGAAAATCAACATTTAGGTTAAAACAACAAATGCTTGAGACAAAGTCATCGATTGTCATTGACACAAACCCAGGGAGTGGCAGATTTTTTCATAAAATAAACAGTGGATCAATGTGGTGTATTTCGTCTATTTAAATTTTGACAACAACCCAGCCCAGAAGATTCTGTTGATCAGAGTAAGTGAGGCAGCTTTTATTCTGGTAAAACAATTTTTAACAGTGTAATTTCAAGTATCTGCAATTCACCAAAAGGATCCACAGTGGTTCTGTGACACCAACAGCAACTATCACTGACTCATTCATAAAAACCCAACCTTGAGGAGAGTGTGTGAATCACTCAGACAGCAGCACTTGTTGATTTTGGATGCTGGGAGTGGACCTTTCTTTGACTTGGATGCTGACTTCTGGTTTTAGCCTCTTGACAATTTCTACCAGGGGAGCTTCAGCTTTCCGAAGTTCAGCGTTTCCTACAAAATGTCTGTTTGTTAAGGTAGCCTGAAAACTGCCAAAACTGTGACATATGAATTTGCTTATCTGAGCTTTAAATTAACTATGTTCTTTTAGGTGGGGCTTAGAATTTAAACACAAGGCTCCATGCTGCAGGTTTTAGTCAGCCGCACAGACATAAATAATCCAGCCAGCCTGATACATGATAATACGTGAATAATAGATGATGAGACTGCAGCCAACACACAAGTGCTTTGTGGTGGGCCTTGAGCCCAGCAGCAAGGGAACCCATAAATGGATGACCTAATCTAAAATTGTAGTGCATATGCCGACATGGCCCAGGCACAACCGACTGCTTTTTTTTTCCCCCCACTGCCAGCTAAATAAAGAGAATTAGCTTCAAACACACCAACAAAGTGGGGGCAGGGACTGGGATAATCATCAGAAGGAAGAGAGAAAAAAAAACAACCTAATACATACAAGAGCTGAATTATAAATTTCCCGTGTGCAAAGCTGCTGAGGATATTAGGGGAAAAATTAACTGGATCATGCTGGAATGTTCTCATTCACATTAATGATAAAATAAGAAAAAGGGGAGGGGCTGAAAGTGGGAGCTGGAGAGGCAAAGAACATGAGAGCACATGAAAGAGGGAAACAGAAAAGAAAAGGAAATATGTTCTCTGGGAGAGAAAACAGGAGAGTGAGAGAAAGGCAACGAAATGCCACCAAAAGTGAGGGCACTGCACCAGTAAAATACATCTATAAATAACTGAAATTACAGCCTGCCAACACTGCAGTGATTTCAATCTCTGTAACAGCACATCGTCCCATGAAAAAGAAGGGAACATTATGGGCCATGAAAAGGTAGAGTTAGCTCCATTTAGGCTTCTCATCTCTTTCACAAACCTCACCTCCACATGTAGTGAGCTCGCTGGTGACAGAGTGGCTCAACTCGTAAAAGGACACACACACACACACACACACACTCTTCACATAGTGTACATACCTACAGTGAAAGCTGCTTAGAGAAGGGTTAGCCGGCAGGAGCAGAGCCATGTATGGAAGTCAAAGACTGAGCTACAAGAATGACACAGTGATCTACAGTAGGCTGATGAGGTCTACTGTCACAATCCAATGAGTACAGAGGAGAGGAAAAAAGGCAGCAATGAGTTTAAGATGGCGGCAGTGCAGCATGAGCCAGTAGCAGGAGAGGTTGTTCAGTTCCTGCCGGCCCCTCCTCCTCCTCCCCCTTGGACCTCCTCCCTCCCAGCTCTCGGAGCAGCTCACTTACCCTTCCTCTTGGCCTCTTCACTGTAGACATGGTGTGTTTTTTTTCTTCCTCTTTCCTCCCCCTCTCCAACCGGCTAACAAAAGCCTTGCTCTTTCGCGGGGTTTTTCTCTCTCTTTCTGTCTGTTGCTTGCTCAGGCTTTCAGTTACAAACACTCACTTTTTTCCCCTTTCAACAGTCGATTTTTTTTCCTCTCACTCTTCTTTCAGTTGTGTCCCCCCCCTCCCCTCCCTCACTCATTCCTCGCTTGCCTCCCCTCCTCCTTCCCAGGGCAACTCTTCTCCTCAGGCAGTGTGAGAGCACTAGAGCCGTCCGTATCCTCCTCCCCTAGCAGGCAGGGCTCAAGAGGAGCGCATGGGAGCTCTCTCCCTCTCTCTCTCTCTCTCTCCCCCTCTCACTCTCTCCCCCTTGCTTCTCTCTTCACGGTCACACAAGGGAGCAGTGCTGTGGGCGGTAGAGGAGGTGCGTGGCAGTCCAGGAAGCTCTCATTCTGCTGTTGCGTGCTGCTTTGCTGTCGTCCGGCTTCACCCAAGTCTTCCTCACTCTCAGTGAGTGTGTGTGTCAGAGTTGCCTTCCCTACCTCCTCTCTCCTCCCCTCTCATTGATTCCTCTTTCCGCCTGCCTTTGGTGTGCGCTCTCTCTTACTTTCCTAACCTTTTCCTCTGATTTCTTGGTCTTTCCTTTTCTTGCTGTTTAGCTGGTTCCCTTTTCGTTCCTAAACCCGTCTTCTTCTCCAGCCAGAAAGGTAGGTTACTCCTTTAATTACACAGAAAAAAGCTTTTGTGTAAGCTGACTTAGCTGTTTAGTCGGTTTGTTTTCTTCCTCCTTTACCACTTGTCTTTCTCTCCCTCTCCCCCGCTGCCCGCCACTCTGCCTGGCTGGGGTGTACGTGGAGAACTCGAGCCTCTGGCAGGCAGAGCGGTGGAAAATGAAAGCACAAAGCAGCAAAATGCATCAGCATGAATATTAGAGATGTCGTTAAAACCCAGACTGGTTTTTTTCTCTCTCTCTCTCTCTCTCACTTGCTCACTCTCTTACTCCCTCTCTCTCTCTTTGTAAGGAAGTAGGCCAGCAGATGGTGCTAGCAGTTATTAAATTAACTTTTAAAACTTAACCCCCAAAACACTGGATTTCTCCAACACCAAAAGCATGTTTTCTGTGTCCATGAAGGTTACTGCCAGTGGCAGGATAGCCACAGAACAATTAATTTCCGGAGAAGTAAATAAACTAACGGACAACATAAAATTTACAAATAGCCTAATCAGTAAACTAAAACAAAACAGTAGAATATTCACTCAGCCAATTCCACCCTTCACTGTCAATACTGGTTAAGCCAAAAATTTGTTAGGTCAAGTCCTGGTTAACCAAGAATGACCTTTGGAATGTTTTCAAAATTTCAAAGGGGAATACTGAGCTGTTTCCAAACCATTTATCTCTTTCTTCAAGACAGAGAATATCTTCATGAAAGGAGAAGGCCTTCCTAGGAGCTCGTGTCAGTGTGATACAGGGGCCATGTGCCCTCGCTGGCACATGGTATTGGGAATTAAGCAGAGACATGCAGCTGGCCTGAAGCCAGGAAATGTGCACAGTGTTCCTAGGTCAGGCCCTGGATACTGGCAGATAATTCATCAGCTTTTAAATCTTATTTACTGTGAAGAATTGGCTAAACCACCTTATGTCCATTTCCCATACATGTAAATAACAAGGATTTATGGACTGCTCCAGAGGAACAAGACATCACACCTGAGAGAGCTTTTCTAAAACCACCGTTGGCCAGATAAATATCTTTTCAAATACTTCCATGACACACATACACGTGTTTTGTACATACTGCATTTGTATATTGCCTTAATAAACTCCTGTGCATAACCCATCACAATGTTGTGGACAGCCTCATTAATGACTGAAAAAGTGTTAATGGTATGTAAGTGACAGTCAGTTATATATTTGGGTTAGAAGATCAGAAGGATGCTGCTAGAATTTATCTGACTGAATGCAATACTCT
>NC_024311.1:10771496-10776705 GCF_000523025.1 Cynoglossus semilaevis | reverse complement strand
TTCAGAAAAAAATAAAAATAAATTGCTGCCATGTATGTATAAAATTGTGCAGCAGCAGGTGTTAACCCACCTGCCATGACAAACCTTGGAGTTTGGACCCTGTTCTTACTGGGAACTGAGCAACAGTATCCTCTAAATGCTAAACAAATCCACTCAGATAGTGCCAGCCAGTGTAAAGCAAACTGAGTAAATTTCACAAATGCATTCACACCAAAGTGCAATGGATGTGAATAAAAAGTACACACGCACACATAGGGGTCTGAGATCTTTTTAACGGAAGAATTTAACACATCTCTACATTCTGAATACGACCACTTCCTAAAGAAACTAAGTCAAAGGAAAACTCAATAGTGAACTATGAAGGGGACATGATTGAGAAAAATAAAGGAAAACTATTGAGAATCACTGAATATACTTTGTGTTCACAGCTGTTAGTGACAAAAAAACAAAAAACAAATAGAGAACAACAGCCTGCACAATTGCTTCACCAGTCACGTGGAGTGAAGACACAGCTCCCCGGCAACGATACGGTTAATATGCAAACAGGCTGAACAGCCCTCCATGGGGGGAGTGGCTTCCGTTAAGGACAGATGAGGGAGGAGAGAGGAAGAGGAGGGAAGGGTATAAAGGAAGGGGAGGGGAGTAGCAGCAAAAATGGTGAAAGGAAGAGGAAAATGTGTGTGTGCGTGTGTGTGTGTGTAAAGAGGAAGGCTGTCTACAGAGGCACAGGTGTCTGTCTGTGAACACTCCATTACTTCCTCATCAAAGAGCCAGTATTAGTGTGCCACTGCTCTCATTTCTTGCCTGTACCACCGTGAGAGTCTCTACTAACTCATCATTAGGGAAATGAGAGCTGGGAGCTCCAAATGCACTGAGTGAAAATGACAAGATGGCTCACACCCACTGCTGTTTTACCAGATGAAGCCCATATAGTCAAGCAGCATTTCACACAACAGACAGTATTAGTAGTTTAATATATCAGTAAAATGTATAAAATGTGGTGTATATATATATTGGATAAAAATAAAACAAAAATAACAATTTTGCTACTCTACAATTGTACTTTTCTTTTTTTTTTGCCTTTGGTTTGCCAGTGGTTTGTATGGTGGGTAGTAACAACATGTAGAAAGTAGAACCTCTTGATGCAACTAAACAAATGCTAAGACTGCAGTGAAACCCAAAAGAGAAGAAGCAGAAATCTGGGTATTAGCTGGGTAAGTTCAGCTTTGCACTTTGTATATTAAGTGTAGTTTTTTTCTGCAATTTACACATTACCTGTTGTATTGTGATTGTATGAGAAAGTAAAGTAAATATAATAAAGAAGTAAAAGAACAGCATAGAGTCAATTAATTGTGTTGCTGGAAATCAAATACATTTTAACAGATGTAAACTATTTGTTTTGTCAAAAAGCAAAACCTTAATTCCATATTTGGAATTAACTATGAATATCACTAAGAAAAAAAACAGCATTGGAGTCTTTATAATCACTGCAAATACTATATATATAAAAGCAAAATGTATCATTAATGTACAACTCTCTGGCATAAAATTTAAGAATTAGCCAGCAATTGGGTTTATGGTTTGGAGCCTACAGGTAACTTACAGTGCAACCACAGTAAAGCAGCATCAGTCCTGATGAATGAAAGGAGGTTGATACACTGTGGTGCTCCTTCAACTCATCAAACACAGCTCTATGTAATGAAACAGCAGGTTTGCTTAGAATGGTTCCCTTCACAGCAGAAAGGTTGGCGAGTTCCCATCTTTGAATGTCACCAAACATATTTAACACACTAGAAGATATTTCATTTTATTATTATTATTATTTTATATTTAATTATATAATTCTATTACCATAGTTAGCTTTCTTAACTTGAAAATATTTAGGGACTAACAGCCACATCTACCATCCACTAGACTAAATACATTACAAATAATTACACACACAAATACACACAATTGTAACATCAGGACGCTGTTAGCAACAATTTAGCCATGTTGTTTTGTTACCCCATGTAACGAAAAAAAAATAATGCCCTCAGATGTTAACTGACAACTTGATTGTGATGTTAGCTAAAGCTTCTTGATGTTTCCTTGTATTTCATTTATTTAAATAATGTAATGAAACAGATTTAAAAATAAACAGGCAGCCACAAATTACCAACAAATCTTCAGTTCAGTTCAGTTCCACATTGTGCATCTCTATTGAATTTTTTACTGCAAATAAAATAACAAGAGTAGACAGATTTAGATGAAGTGCTGCATCAAAAACATGTTAGATTGGTCCTGCTCATGACCTGTCTTGGGTGAAAACGACCACTAGGGGGTGACTAAGAGAGCAGGAGTTCCATGTGCTGAGTAAAACAGTGCCATCACCCTTTCGTGAGGTGCCATTTGTGTAGTATGTACAGAACAATGACAGTTTTAAACTTAAGTGACAGGAGAGTGGAAGAATGTTAAAGCAACACGAACAGTGTACAGACAGCTAATACATAGTGGTTCATAAAGCCAACACGCCACTCAGCAGGTTTCACAGCTGATGACTACTTGTTCTTCACACCTGAGAAGCAGTGGTGTGTACACAAAATGACTACCTGGCATAGTTTGCTCTCCTTAACTGGGTGTTCATCAAACAAATACAAGGTGAGTCTCCACTAACATTGACTTTTACCCTTTTACAGTAGAAAATACAACTATAACTGAAGACTATTTAGTTGTATAAAAAACCAGGTGCAATAGACACAACTTAATTAAAAATGTAATTATATACAGTTGATACCATCCCTCACCAGGCTCCTCCTAATTTATGTAACCTGGTTAACACTGCCCTTCTTGTTCTCTCAGATCCTCTCTTTACCCTGTGGGGCCATTTGACTACTTGTCTTCTTAGCTCTGGGAATACCTTTCCAACCAAGCCAACTTCAGTTATATCCACCTGCAAACTGTCCCTTTGTTTATAGTTATTATTCTCTTTGTACACCGTTTTAATTATCTTTTATTTTTATGTCACTGGGTTTTATAGTAAAAGTTTTAATGTGATTTTTTTTATTAAATGTTCTATCACTGTTTTATTTTTTAAGGTCTACTTTTCCATCCAATCAGATTTACACATTAAAATTGAGAATCCAAACTAAAAGTTTGCAAATAACTGGCTTTGATACCTCAATAGATATCTGCTCAAACAGCTTACCATTTTTGCTTCTGGGAAATAATAAATATGCTTCTGTACATTCTCTAGAGTGCAAGGTTCCTAAACATTCTATATAATAAATGTGTTTAAAATTAATTTTAAAATCCATGCTTTGTTAAAGCACGACACATTTAACTACATTTATCTATGTGTGACCAACAAAACTTTAAAAATATTTTCCTGAAATTCTATATTAACAGTGGTTGTTCCAAGTAACAGCATAATGTCCTCTGAGTCAAAGATAGCTGTAAAAGCCGGTCAGATATAGAGTAACGCTGAAGGGAGGCCTCTGAGGATGCAAAGTAGAAAGATGGGTAAAGGATAAAGAGACACAGAGAGAAAGCAATATCTTTTATGCAAAACGTATCAAACTTACAGGTGTAATTGTACAAAATGAATACCTTTTAAAAATACAGGTGTCTTATTTTGACCCCGAATAAGTTGAGATCAAGGTTTCTTTCTGCTAAAGACTGAATTTGGTTTGCAACGACTTGTGAATGTCACACCGCTGATACATCATTTACGCAGTGTTTTAATATGGGCTAGTGGCCAATGTGAGCAGCAAAGTAGAAGCACAGAAAACGTCATCTGGAACGGACAAATATCACAAAGTTAAATGCATCCTCCCAATCTGAGGAAATATTTCATTTTTGTAATTTCTTTTTTGGTTTGAAATTTTACCCACCCTGCATTTCTTAATTGACGATAATTCTTAGACGTTACAGAATTTCACGACAGACGTCAGTGTGGGAGGTGCCTGATTCCCTCACTGATGTCATCATTTTATTATTAGCCTTAAGTTCTGACTGCTACCTTAATGATAAGACAAGGCTGATGTGTGTAAAATGTTTTAGCTGTAAAAACAAAAGGTTTTATTTTATTTCATGTGAAGACCAGTATGTCAGTTTTAGGAGTGGTTTAACAGGTGTGAAGCTCTGATTGACTAAATTAACACCAAATATTTTTCTTCTCTTTCTGCTTAAAGATTATAAATAAAAGAATTGGCTTTACTGTCAAAAAAAAACTTAGATGCTACTCCTGTGACACTCGATAAACTAGGTATTGTCTTACAATACTGGAGTCCATAGCAACTAGCTACTTACTTCCTAAAGACACAAACCTGTTTACTACACATACAATCAGTAACCAGACAGCCAGCGTCTGTGGCCCAAACTGTGTGAGCAGCGTTAGTTTCGTCAAAGTCATCAGTGGAACACTCGACCATTTATCAACATCAACAGAGACAGGCTCACAGCTATTTTAAACTATCCTTTATTTAGCAACATTTCTTTAAACTTTATTTGATGTTCCACTCAGGAAGTCTCAGGCTCAAACCACAGGCAAACCACCAGTGTGTTGCTTTCAAACACAAGGACAATAAGGTCACTGCCTAGTTTCAATTTCAAACTTTTTTCCACGCTTTTCTCCTAATGAAGAATCTAATTAACAAATTAAAGTTGGATCCTCAAGCCTTTGTCTCTGCATGCCCACAGACGCTGTGTTTGTCTGACTCTTCAACTTCCTTTTGCCCCAAGTCAAAGGTCAGCACAAGTTCAAGGAGGCTGTCTGTCGTTCAAACAAAAAAGCTTCACATTCCCAGCACAAACACGTACACCAAAAGATCATCAAAGTTTGACCACGGTTCAATCTCTCACCAACACATGAAAAATATTCAAAGTCATTCAAGCAAGAAGAGAGAAGAATAGGGGGGGGAAACGCCAAATAAAAGAACATAATTTAAATGCAGACCTACTGTGTAGTTTGGGCTGGCAATGTTCCCACATGCTTCTGACAGAGTCAACCCAAGTACAACTCCCTCCTCCTTCTACTCTCACAGGACCTCCCCCAAGTCCTCTTCCACTGAGCCCTCCCCTTCAGCCCACAGTGAGGATCGCCTGACTTCCTGTTTAACCCTGACCCTTTGTTATTCCCGCCCACACATTATCTGGCAGGTCTCCAATGAAGACAGTCTGATGAGGCTGAATGGTATTGCAATGAGCAGTGGACAGAATGAGCAGAAGG
>NC_024311.1:10751235-10768132 GCF_000523025.1 Cynoglossus semilaevis | reverse complement strand
GGAAGGAAGGAAGGAAGCAAGGGTGGAAGGAAGGAAGGAAGGAAGGAAGGAAGGGGGGGGGGAGGGAGGGGGGGGGGGGGGGGGGGGGGGGGTGGGGGGGGGGGGGGAGAGTTAGGGAGAGAAAGCAGAGTTACAACAGCAGAGTTAGAGAGAGTTAGAGAGACATAGAGAGAGAGAGTGAGAGCGAGCGAAGGAGAGAGAGACATGGGGAGGGGAGTAAGAGGGTGATGAGAGAAAGTGTGTGACACAGCCTATCACCATGTGACTACTGAAGCAGCAGGAGCAGGTTTCACAGGGGCCTGTGTGTGCTAGTGTGTATGCTAGTGTGTATGCTAGTGTGTGTGTGTTCCCAGTGCCCCACTGTCAGGGCAAGGATGATGCATGGTGTCAAGTTTTACAGCTGATTATGGCAGTGTCTGCTCAGTCTGGTTGGCTGGATGACTGGGATTAATTTACTTCATGAAGGTGCAGAAGTAACAAAGCTACTGAGGCGCACACACTGCGACACAGGAGCTAAAGTTGCTCAGTAACGCATTTTATTGCACTATTATTGTCAATTTGTTCAGTGAGGGAAAATGTGTTCGACTCTGTGCGATATACACTCATCAACTCATCAACGGTGTTCCTGACATTTTCCAAAACAGCCTTTTTTCATTTACTTGGGCAACAGAGCCCCTGCTCTGGGAATCCCAGGAAATCAAGAGAAAATTAAAAAAAATGTGACCTACGTTTAACAAGATTCACAACATGTCATATGATTCTGGCCAAGTCTGAAGAACTAACAACATATAGCAATTTACTTAGGGAGAAAATGTCCATCTGAGCTTATTTGCTATATGAAATTCTGAACAGTATTTTCAATATTAATAACCATTATTAACTTTTTTAAAGACGTCCGCTCTACCCCGCCATTACAGAGCAACAACAAATATCTGAACTCCTGATGAATTTTAGTCAATTTTACATGTCAATTTCAAGTCCTTTTCTTGAAATAAGACCCCAGAAATTATATTTTGTTAATGGACAATCCTATTTTTATCTTGGTCACAAAATTACGGCAAACTAAGACTACTTCTGTTTTTATAGATCTAGGCCAAATTTGTATTTAAATAAGTATTTAAGCCAGACAAAATAAAAGTCAGTCTAGTGGCTCCTTGTAAACACCATAAGCCAAATGTTGTAGGTTTGTTTATGAATCTATTAACTACCAACTATAAAAGACAAAAAGTATTTCATCATAGAAGAAAGGTAATTAACATATTTTTAAATCTTTGGATAGTTTCTTAGAATGTTTTCTTTAAAAGGCTCCCAGGAGAAAAAAATATTTAATATAATTAATAAAAAAACACAACCTGCTTTTATTGCCTTACTTGTAGTACTCCCAAAACCTCTCTGCATTTTTTGGCATTTAATATTAAGATAGATAGAGAAAGAGAAGATAGATGTACTTTATTGATCCCAGGTTGGGAAATTACAAATTACATACTTTAATTGTATTCATATTGTTTGCTATTATAGAAGCCATATACTGTACTTTTTTGTGTATTTTTGCCACACTGTGACTACCAGTCCATGAGAATATTGTCTTGCATTGTCTGCATTTTGGTCATTTTTTTTACTTATATCAAATAAATCAATCTGAACATCAAGTACAGTGATTTTCTAAACGTAAACACGGGTGTCAATCACAGCTGCATTTTACCATTACCACCATTGGAAGGACTAATTAGCCACAGTAACTGCGGGGGAGTGAAGACTGGGCAAGCTATCTGCTAATGTCCTGCCTGTTCAGCAAACACACTATCAGTGGGCTCTTCACACATCAGTGCACATGAATAGCACAGTCAGCCTGTGAGCATCAACACAGGCCTGGATGTTGACACAGACAGGGAGAGGCTCGGTCATGTGGCTGTGTTTCACAGCCCAATTCAATCAAGGACCTTTGCAGATGGGCGGATAGCCAGTGTGGTTGATCTCTGGTCTGGGCAGATCACTGTTGTTGCTTTGAGCCTGTTGGATGTTAGTTGGTGCTATTGGGGTGTTGATTTTCTTATGGTAAAAATTCAGCCAAAAATACACCAGATATTTTAAAATTGTAAACTGAGCTCTCTTAGAAATGTCTGTTTTTAGTTGAACGTTCTCCCGGTATGTGCATTTGTTTTTTAAGATATATCAATTTCCCAAATTTTCCAGGACACTATAAAATTGACATTTTATGTAATTGTGAATCTTTGTCTCCATATGTGATCCAGCAACAGACTGGTGAAGTGTCTATGTCCACTCTTGCCTAGTGACTGCTACGTTTGGCTCTAACAAGTACTAAGCCGAAGAAAATACATGCATAGGACTAGGGCTGGGTATCATTAGAACTGTATAAACTGGAATCTGGATGTACTTCTAATAGGTAACTATTTGGTTGAAATATTTCAATAATTAGGTACATTTTCCTTGGAGCTAATGTATATATAGTATAAGGAACAGAATACACGAAGCAATATTTCTACCTCCATACTTCCATATTTCTACAATCCATTCCAGAATTTTATGTGCAGGTTGTCTGTCGACTCATGGGAATGGGTGTGGTTTCATAATAATAATTATACAAAATACAAAATATTAAATATACAAATTCATACCACAGCAGGGCCCTGGCAGACTAGCAATAACTATCAAGACAGAGATTAATCAGACAGTTTTACACAATTAAATTCACAAACATTTTATGTGAGTGTACACGTGAGTCAGGGAGATCTGTGGATGCTGCATGGTTGATGCTAAGTTACCAGCAAACTGAGGTCCAGGAACTGCCTGAAGCCTGTTACAGCCAGCTAATGGATTCACCCAACCTCCCCCTCTCCTTTTTCTCCCTCTCACTGCTCTTCCTCTGTCTCTCTCTCTTGCTCTCTTTACTAAGCACTCCTTTTCCATGAACTACTGCTCTCTCCATCTCCCCAACCCCCTCACTCAAGTGCTACTGACTCTCCACCACTATGCTCATTTCCACACTCACGTGTGCACACAGACAGAGACACACAGAAACTGTGGCAGCAACCACAACAGCATGCAACCTACCCCCACACTTCAGCAAAGCAGTGTGCAAGTGCCTCTGGCTTGCCCTGACCCACATCTTGATATAGCCCTAAGTATGCTTACAGCTAAGCCCTGAAGACGCTACTGCTTCTCTTAGCTTAATCAGGCCTGACCTACTGTCTGAACACCAAATAGGACAAGCTGGACATGCCATTATCATTTTCAGAAGCCAATCACATGGCCTTAGGTGCTAGGTCTTCACCTACCCCCTGCTCCGCCATTGCTTTTTTGTACTAAACAAGCACATATTCTATCCAGCATCATCACACTGTTGTTTGCATGAGCAGATTTTGTGGTATGCTTATCCAAAAACAGTCATATTCTTAATGTTGTTTGTTCTAATTGTTTTGTTTCAAAGATTGTGTCTCCTACAGTGTGGTTAAAACAAATATGCACCATTACCTTTTCGTCTTTACATTCAAAAGGTGTAGGCTTTTTGGCATCATCTCCTCTCTCCATGGAACAGGCCCAGGAACAACTGGATTCACTCTCTTGTTTAAGAGCTGCCTCAAGCTGAGGCAGCAGGTCAGGCAATAAGTCAGGAGGTTCCAGTCCCTCGAAGCCTCCATCTTGAGCCTCTGATGTCAGAAGACTGTCTTTCAAATCCTGGTATCTGTTGCTGTTGATGACCCCATGGCTTTGAGATTGCTCAGTGGATAGCTGGTTGGTCATGTTAGGGTAGCAGCTCATGGATTTACCAAACATCTCAACTGGCCTGCTTTTTTCCTGGGTTTCTCCAGAACAATGTACTGCCTGGAATGGACAGTCGGCCTGGCCTACTGCTATCCTAGTGTGCTGCTGATTCATAATTCTTTTGGATGAAAATTGACATCCAAATGGATCAGGCACTGTGGAAGCTTGAGGTACAGAGTTGGTGGAGATACAACCAGACAGTGAGGTTGACGACAGAGACTGTGGATCCAGACTTGGTATTTCAGGCTCTCCTGGGTAGGCAGGGTACTGAGTTGGTTGGTAAGGAGTGGCTGAACTTACTGAGCATGTTGGCAGGGAGGAAACCATAGATGATGAATGCATCGGGAAGGGCAGGTTAGGGTCTTCCAGCCCTGATCCGGGGAAGGCTTGACTCCCTGCGGCCATGTGGTAGTTAGCATGCTGCTGCTGATATGGCTGTGAGCAAATGCCACCTAGAGACGTGTTGTGGTTATCCAGGTAAGGCCTGCTTGGCAAAACTCCTGACTGTAGCCTTGGCCCTCCTGCTGTCAGGTGGTGTTGAACCTCCTGCCGACCATAGTGAATTTGTTGTTGGCTTTCAGGGCGACTTCCCTTGTGAGGGGAAAAATTATGATGCTGCTGTTGATGCAGGGATATTGTCTGTGCATTCAAGTGTTGGGGCTGATGCTGGTTTATCAGCTGATGCTGATGACTTTGCTGTTGCAGCTGCTGTCGCATACTATGTTGCTGCTGCTGCTGCTGTTGTTGATGATAGGGATGGTGTTGCTGCTGCCGCAAATGTTGCTGTCTGACATTAGCTTGTGGGATGTGCTGTGGCGATGGCAGATGACAAAGCTGTTGTTGGAGATGTTGTTGCTGATGAGACATGGGGTGATATCTATTCCCATTCTGCTCTTGGTTGCTCCACATAGGACTGCTACAGAACCCTCCATTGGATGAAGGGACTTGACTAACAGAGGCATTGTGGTACTGGCCACGATGCTCTGGCATTATGCTACCACCTGTGACACCATGCTCAGAGAAGGCATGCTCTGTATGACTCTGTGCTTTGATGCTTGTATAGTGACCCATCTGTTGACTGTATGTGGGAATTTGTTGGGCTGAAACTTGTGGCATTATGCCTTGGTGCTTTCCTGAGCCCAGAGGCTCCATTTGGAGTGGACCATAGTCAGAACTGAGGTTTAGCTCATCCACAAGTGACTGTGCAGAGGGAAAACCATCCTCACCAAGTCCTTCCAAGCCTCCTCCAAAGAGACTGGGGTCATCAAAAAAGTCCATGATGTAAGCCCAGAATGTAAGGGGAACCTTCAGGACACCTCTCGATCCCTGCTGGTCCCAGTGAGCCTTTCTCACTACAACATGTCCCCTGTATTGTGTCCCTGTCCACAAAGAAAGAGAACATGTTATGAACCAGGTGAAATGCTCATAAAAGTAATACATACAATGACGACTCAATTATTTACAATGTTGCAATTTTTTTCCACTTTCTTCTTCTTTCAATAAAATATTTCTGAATCATATCAGGTCAACCCATCCTGAAACCAAATCTTTTGAAACACAGTTAATGACAGGGTTTGGAGAAAATTTGCTCTGTCAATTGCCTATCAGCATTGCCTTTAATGTGTGTAGTAAAGCATCTGGTACAAACCAACCGCCAACCACCAGCAGGTGCCTCTTCCTGTACCCCTCCCCTTCAACAGACATAAATGCACCTCAATACTCCACCCCCACAACCACCAAAGCTTCTCGTCCTGCTGCTGCAGAATTTGTGGGAGGTGCAAACAGCTGATAGAATTTCAACAGCAGGGGCCAGAGACAGACAAGCCCTTTGAGGATTTAAGTTTGTGAGTGTGTGTACGTGTGTGTGCATCTTCTGTAACCACAGACCAGTGGATGACAGAAGCTAACCCACGTCAGTCATTATATGCTGACTTGCTCTGCATGCAGACACACAAAGCCCAAGTAGGAAGAGCCTTTTTCTGTAGACTCTCCATAAAATAGAGACAACCTTAAGACACATCATTCCAAAACTTAGTAGATTAGTGTTGTTAATGAAAATCACTGCAAAGACGGCAGCTAACACTTCTATCCTGCTTTATTTAAATTTTAGTCAAAGGTCAACTCCTAACTCCTAAGAGCCAAGTCATGGTTTTGATCAAATCATAATTTAAAATTCTATAAGCAACTCCAACTTTCTCCTTTTGTGCCAGACAGACATTGGTATTTTTATTATGTTGACTTTTTACTGTCTTCTGTAGGCCACCTGAATGTCTTGTAAGTCTTTCTAAAGTTTAAGAGAAAAATATAAAATGTCTATAAATACTGTGTCTGAGTCTAGCAAACCACACAAAAATTGATTGTAGTTGTATAATTTAGATTTATTCTCTTTAAACACACACTTTCATTCTAGAATCTTCCTAGTTGATTCCCACATTATCCACAGAAATAATAAGGTTACACCTGCTGTAATAATTTATTTGGCATGTATGTTTTACATAAAAAAAAATCTGATTTAAATCTTTCCTATTCTGAGAGATAATCCAGTCATTTTGAGCAGTACTGGATTGATACCACAGCCGAATTCTAGCTGGGCTTGTCCTTAATCTGTATAGACTGAAAATTGTTTTTTGTAGTAGTTCAGTCGAGGTTCAGTCGAGGTCTTGTGAAATAATTTAAATGTTGCAATCAAGTGGACTGTTGTCGTGCGACCTGCTGGACACCTGTCAATCAAGGGCTGAAATGACCGACTGTCGTTCTCCTTCACACTTTTAAAAATGGAAAATTTCAGAAGTTAACAGAGTGTGTTTGCACTGTGAAACCCCAGCTACTGGAAAAAATCCACATGGCCAAAGGTTGGCTGGCTCCAACCCAGAACCTTTCCCCAAGCACTGACTGAGGCTGATGATTTGTTTTCAGATTTGCTGCTTCCTCAGCTCAGTCACAGCTACAAGTTCATTTATATAGTTTACATGGAACATTTTATCTAACGTCTAAATGGCAAGGGACAGACATTATTTCCAATTGTTTGCATAAATACTTTTCTGTAATCTTTACATTTTCCCACACTGCACACTCTGGAGACACGTGTAAAAATTAAAATATGTATCTGATAAAAACAACCCAGTCCTGTTTAAAAAGTGGCAAAAAAAACTAATTGATAAAGTCATGTTAAAACTAAAACTATGACAATTTTATTTAATGAGTTCAGTTCAGGTTTAAAAAGAGATTTTATAGGATATTCTTGTTACCTAACTACTGATAACTGATGTGCCAACTGAATTAGCAATGACGTTGTTTTGGGAGTGGGGAATACTGTACTGTGCCTGTGCCTTTTTTTAAACAGTGACCTGTGAAAAAGAAGTCCATTTACTGCAGTTATATCCCCAGGGGATTAGCATTTTAAAAAAAACTTAACCCAAACCTTCAGCTTCACCTCCTCTAGCTGAAACTCTGCTTTTACTGAAAGCCCCTTTACTGTAATGGTTTAAACATTTGCATTTTTCAGTGAGTTAGACAGAATGCAAATGACTTTTGATATATGAACTTCCAACTGATTCTTTCATTTCCAGTATGTGTCACAAATTCATCAGTCATTAGCATAACTAAGAATTTACAAATATTTTTTACTAAAAAAAATGTAAGGGAAAGATATTTATACCACTGAAACAAATATGTGAAAATTCAATTCTAAGTCAAAATCACAATTTTAAATTTTAACTCAAGATTATTCACAAATTGATCACATTTTTTATTCCTGGTAAAAAGTTCCTGGTAATACTTTGTGTTTTGTAGAAATGTTGCACCATGACAGAGGACGTACAGTAGCAACTTCCTTTGTGGTTTTTTATGGTGGCCTTTATATGACAAAAAAAGGTTTACAAGGTTTTTTATAAAGCCTGTGACAGAATTTGTATTTGTTCCGAAATGTCATAGTTCAGTTCCGTTCATACAGTTAAATGGCAGTTTTGGCAGTACCTACACCAATCCAAAGGGTAGAAATTAGCTATTTACCTGCTGCTATTGAACTAAGTAGAAGAAAACTTGCATCTGTCTAGATATATTGTCAATTTTAAAGCTTCTCATGAGTAAGGAGGTGGTCCGCATCATTTAAATCTGCTTCTTTTGCACTGTATAGGTAACTGTTACCAATTCCCTTGTTATCAGCAATAAGGTGCATCTAACGGGGTCCAGTTCATGGTTTGCTGTGTACACTACAGGCTGCACCAATAAACTAAAACTATGACAATTTTATTTAATGAGTTCAGTTCAGGTTTAAAAAGAGATTTTATAGGATATTCTTGTTACCTAACTACTGATAACTGATGTGCCAACTGAATTAGCAATGACGTTGTTTTGGGAGTGGGGAATACTGTACTGTGCCTGTGCCTTTTTTTAAACAGTGACCTGTGAAAAAGAAGTCCATTTACTGCAGTTATATCCCCAGGGGATTAGCATTTTAAAAAAAACTTAACCCAAACCTTCAGCTTCACCTCCTCTAGCTGAAACTCTGCTTTTACTGAAAGCCCCTTTACTGTAATGGTTTAAACATTTGCATTTTTCAGTGAGTTAGACAGAATGCAAATGACTTTTGATATATGAACTTCCAACTGATTCTTTCATTTCCAGTATGTGTCACAAATTCATCAGTCATTAGCATAACTAAGAATTTACAAATATTTTTTACTAAAAAAAATGTAAGGGAAAGATATTTATACCACTGAAACAAATATGTGAAAATTCAATTCTAAGTCAAAATCACAATTTTAAATTTTAACTCAAGATTATTCACAAATTGATCACATTTTTTATTCCTGGTAAAAAGTTCCTGGTAATACTTTGTGTTTTGTAGAAATGTTGCACCATGACAGAGGACGTACAGTAGCAACTTCCTTTGTGGTTTTTTATGGTGGCCTTTATATGACAAAAAAAGGTTTACAAGGTTTTTTATAAAGCCTGTGACAGAATTTGTATTTGTTCCGAAATGTCATAGTTCAGTTCCGTTCATACAGTTAAATGGCAGTTTTGGCAGTACCTACACCAATCCAAAGGGTAGAAATTAGCTATTTACCTGCTGCTATTGAACTAAGTAGAAGAAAACTTGCATCTGTCTAGATATATTGTCAATTTTAAAGCTTCTCATGAGTAAGGAGGTGGTCCGCATCATTTAAATCTGCTTCTTTTGCACTGTATAGGTAACTGTTACCAATTCCCTTGTTATCAGCAATAAGGTGCATCTAACGGGGTCCAGTTCATGGTTTGCTGTGTACACTACAGGCTGCACCAATGATCTCAATCTTAAACTGAAGGTCAAACTGCTTTCTATTTATTGTGAATAGGAATTAATGTAAAACTGTGTAGTTAGGTCTTTTGAGGCTTTTTCCCTTAGCAAACTGTATCAAACTGTGACCCAACAATCAAGGTACATCTAACCATGACATGTGTGAATTTTTAAAACTATGACTAGATTATGATAGTTAAGGATGACTAAGGAAAACTCCGTAAAGAGTAATAAAGATCAGTTTTTGATCAGGTCTTAGGATGGCCAAGAAGAAAAATCCCTTTGAATTTAAATACACTGAACCTCCTGCAGGTCTTAAGCAGAGCACAGACAGTGCTCTGATATCCATCAGATGGCTAAGGACAAACATGGCCAGGTGGCTACAGGCTGGATGCACTCATCCACATCACATCATCAACCAAAGAGTGGTGAGAAACAGGAAGAAGAACGATAGACAGACACAAATGAGTCAGAGCACTTATGATGATGGGCTTCCAACTTACTGCAGCCTCCTTTATAGATAGCACTTTTAAATCTACTACAGAAATTCTGACTCTCTATGTGACATACATTCATGTTCCTTTTTGGTTTGTTGCATATTTTCAAATAAGAACTGTACAACCTGTGATCTTAGACACACACTGTCAGCTTTGGCATTTATCAACATCACTAGAGTTACGTACAACATAAAATTAGGTATGGCCAGTTTTCAATTTTTGCCCCCAATTATATTCAACCTTTAATTCACAATAAAATGTACTATATGTCTAATTATGAAAAACATTTGCATCATAATTTACAAACTGTTCTCTTAATCTTTGGGAGAAGACATGCAACTGGCAAAACATGGCTAAAGTTGCACATTCACAGAAGCATTTTACAAAATTCTCAAGGACAAGCACACACAGTTTAGCTCAGACTGACAAATGTCAGCAGTATTTTTACAGTTCATCCACATGCTATCACTTCCAGGGCTATGTTCAGACACTGAAGCTCAGCCTTGCCTGATAATGGCTGGTCGTGCTTCAGATGCAAAATCATTGTCTTCCTGTTACCATTACAGAAACACAAATACTAAACATCCTACAGTGTCTCAACTCAGTGGGCACTACACTCAGTTTGTCATTTAAGAAGTTCTGAGGTTCTTAGTTTTATCTCTGCTGAAGTCGGCTTCATTTGTGAAGGACATTGTCTGTGATGCCTGGCATTTTCCTCAACCATGAATGGTCTGAGGCAGACAAATTATGTATATATACATATACATATATATAGGTTTTCAACCAAACAAAATTAACTTTTAATTTTTTAAAACTGAACAAATGTCATTTTTTCTCATCCAAACCTGAATAAGTGAAGCTTTGCTATAGTGTTTTCTCTTCCCAAACCTTGAAACAGCTGTTATATACTGATTTTGTCTTAGAACTTTTTGACTTCTGCTCTTGCCCACATGCGTTGAGTAATGATGTAGTGTTCAACATGTGGATCACTTTCCCTAAAAGACCATTTTTAAGGCAGGTTTCATTTGTTCATCTGCCTCACATTCACCTTCACCTAGACGCAGCAATAGCTTTTAGTCTTCAGTAGCTCGATGTGTGACGACCATGTGTTGCGCCACTTGGAGCAGAACTGGTCACCAAATGGAAAAAACATTAACGCACGTGGTATATTAGATTTAAGAACGTTAGTCCGAGGGCTACGGGGGGTGTGTGACTCACATTTACTCAGCAAACAACCACCCACCCCACAACACACACTTAAAAGAAGCCACAGGATTCAGAGGTGTCGTGACGCATCCTCTGTCAAGAAGAGGAAGAGGAGGTGGAGGAGGTGGAGGAAAGAGGAGGAGGGGAGGATGAGGCCAGGGATGAATGGACAGGTCGCCAGCGATGGTAGCCATTACAATAAGCCCACTTTGTTCGTCTTCGTTAGGACTTTTGGTTTTCATCTCCCTCTGTGAAACTGCTCAAGTGTAAGCTGCTTCCTCACACTCACACCCAGACAGAAAGACACACATTGGAGCAGTCAGAGACTGAGTGAGCCCCGGTCGCTGTCAGTTCAGGGCCACCATAGTCGAGGACCACGGAGGTCTCTACTTTACAACCACGCACGTCCACCGTCTCCGGGTGAAACTGAGAGAAAGTGCGACGACGTGTGTTGCTGCCATGTCACATAAATCTTGTACAACTCACACGGGCAAGTTTGTCAGGTTTAAGAAGTGCTGTTTATACAGGGAAGACATGCACAACCACGCGCGCGCGCGCACACACACACACACACACACACACAACTAGCGAGGCGGTGTCATCAGACAGCTGAGGCGAACGCTCACTGACTTGCTGTTTGAATTTTGACAGCTCTAAGCTTGAATGAAACACAAACCCTGCGACTCGGAAATATCTCTCAAAAACCAGAAACGGACGCTTTGTTTCTTACCTGAAACGAACTTAAAGTCGCACCTCCCGGGCGTCAGTGTAGATACAATAATATCGGCGAACTTGTGACTGTGTTGTTACTTGTACTCCTGCTGGCGACCACGGCGCAGCGGCTTTACCGCTGCTGCTGACGTGACTGTGATAACAGCGCATTTGCATACAAGTGACAGGCTCTGTGATTGGACCGCCGATACTTTGCCACAATGCTACTCAAAAGACTCAAATTCCAACGCGCTGGTCGAGGTAAAAGTACTCTTCATCCAGTTTCGCCTCCAACGAACACCGGAAAACAGGCAGTTAAAGCCGGCATTCACTTGTAAAGTCGCTATGTTGACAGAGTGCATAAGATGGCCGCATCCAGGCCAGAGCCAATCCAGAGAGGTGTTGCTTCTGCACATGGAGCGCAACAGTCCTCAACGCAAACATGACAGTAGCTGTCAGTGCCAGGCTCCGCGGATACACGGCGTCCTCCTCTGGTCGAGTCTGGCGCAGCAGGTATGTCCTAAAAATAAAATAAGTTTAAAAAAAAAAAACATTTTTAATTTCATTCACTATCTTTTTTATTCGAATTATTTTATTCTTATTGTGCCTAACTGCTTCTTGCAGTTTTTGTTACCTCCTTAAATAAATAAGTTAAAACAGGGAAAATAAAACTACTATTGTATTAAACTTGTATTTTGTTATTAAACAGACACATTTTAGAATATAAATACTTTAACAACACTTTCAAGCTTTGAACTTGGGGTTCTGACATTCCACCCTGCTTAAATTCAATCATTTTGTTTTATCTAGCCTGTTATAGCCATTTTTCTTTTTAATATAGTTCATCACAACATTTTCTCCTCAGGATTTGTATATGGTTTAAAGCAAAAATAATAATACTCAAAACCATTGGATGCTCAAGAAAAACTTCAAAACAGAGACACAAAAAAGTAACTTAACACACCTTTATTGACTTCAGAGAAAAGCATTGAAATCTTAGGTCATCTATGCAGTTATGAAGTGAAAATGGCTCTCAGTACAGAACACATTAAACTTCATCTTTGTCAACACAGACAAATCGGCAGCATCTGAAATGTTATGTTGTATCACTTTAAAAGTAGCTGATTATCAGCACCTTCATTGGTCTAAACATTAAATGGGCATTGTCGATGAAGAATTCTGTCATTTGCTCATGTTTTGAAGTGTAGAGTAAAAAAAAGAAGAGTGCTTTATTTTTTTAGGGCAATAAAACACCAGATAATTAATTAAAATCCAAAAATGAATGCATACAATTTTCATAAAGCAAAGCCCTAATAACACAGCACCCATTATTTACACATCAAATCTTTAATAAACAACAGCTACAGAACATTCAGAAAGATAAAAAACAAATAAAAATACTTGAACTTACTCATTTATTATCTCATTATAAACTTGTCTGCTCAGCTTTATATATATATATATATATCCATATATTATATACTATGTAAAACAATAAATGACAGTATTAAGAAATTTAAAGAAATTGTCAAATAGAAAACAATCTAATCAGGTGTGGGAAGTAGTGTTGTTTACAGTGTTTCTTTCACACAGCTGTGACCGACAGTATTTTCACAACTGATTGAAAAACAGTTCTGAGCCAGTTTTAACAAGTGGTACTGTTTTCAGCTTGTTGTGGAACAGTGGATCAGCACCGAACCCAACATCTGCATGGATCCAAGATGATCAACTTTGAAAGCTCTCAGACTATGTCAGAGACTAAACAACGCTACCAAATATATCAATTTGAAGGATCGGATTAAACATGATGCAAACCTTTCTTTTCCCTATTCTAAAGCTGTTCATTGAGATTTCTACAAAGCCTTTAAAGCTGAGATATGTCATGAAGATTCGATGTGAAGTTCTCCCAAAAATGATC
This sequence comes from Cynoglossus semilaevis, assembly GCF_000523025.1. Taxonomy (NCBI): domain Eukaryota; kingdom Metazoa; phylum Chordata; class Actinopteri; order Pleuronectiformes; family Cynoglossidae; genus Cynoglossus; species Cynoglossus semilaevis. The sequence goes on along the minus strand of NC_024311.1, from coordinate 10,754,739 downwards.
CTGGGATCAGCACACATAAAAAGCTGAAAAAAAGGCCAACTTCTGGGGCTTTCACGCTTATGCCGTCCTCTAGTGGCTACTTTTTGAAAGTACAGATTCAGCTCTGAGGAGAAGTGTCGTCTTTGCTGAATGGCTGCGTGGATCCGGGCTTTACCCAAGACAGTCCTGACACCTGTCCTCCCTTGTGCTGATCGTCAGGACGTCTCTAGGGCAACACAGAAACTCAGCGGTTACACAACAGATGAGGCTCAGACAAAAGTGCTTGAAGCTTTCACACATTGTTGAAATACATTAAAATGTGTAGATGTAATAAAATGTACCTTGTGTGTGAACATTCTCTCTTTCGCTTCCTCGTGAACAGCAGGGTTCCATGGGGAGAAACTGGAACCAATAAATCAAACCATCACAGATGTTGTGTTTTGTTTGCATCTTTCTCCACAACAAAAACAAAGTTGAACAGTTTCCTAACCTTATTGCGTAGGGATCGTCTATCTTGGGCTGGTCAAAGAGATGACTGTTGCATAGTCTTACACTGTCCACAACTTTGCTCTTGAACAATTGTACATCTTTCTCATATCTTAAAGAAATACATACATGTCAATTGAAATCTTTTCATTTAGTGAGACCATTCTTTCAGAAACATTTGCACAATGCTTTTGTTTTCTAAGAGTGAAAATCCAGCAATTTCTTATATGACACAGTGGTGATAACTTACAACACAGCAGCCTCTGGGTTAAGTGGCTCTGTGGTATTGATCTTGTAGAAAATTGTACGTGCATACATTAGGACTTGCCAGATGTGGTTGTGATTTCGTCTGCAGGGAAACAAGGATTATTATCAGCGAAAACAACTTTAAAACTGTATTATCATATACATGGATATTTTGGGCCTCACTGAAAGTGAAAAAAATATTTAGACTTTTCCTAAAGTTCTTTATATGATGAACAGTTTAAAACAAGAATTCTTACCTCCATTTGGTGAAAGCTCTTCTCACATCAAGCTCTCCAGACACAGGATCAACAAGAGGATGGAAGACTGGGATGTCAAACACCAATTTCTGATACATGAGGAACAAATGGGAAAATATCAAATTATCACACAAACATAATATTACCAAATATCCCTTTATCTTAATGGATTGGCTTTCAGTGAGATGACGTTTCATGTAAATACATGTAGTGACTAAGTATATATACTCAGTTACCAAAAAAAAACTTTAACATAACAAAACTGACCGGACACTCTCCATCTGGATAGTTATCAGGAATATACACAGTGAATTTGAAGACGCCATCCTGGTACAGACCATGTCTGATGAAGATGACACCAAACCACACTGAGTGCAAGAAGATAAAAAGAGAATATACAGAAGGTTATAAATTGCATAGAATACTACTCAACCTAAAGGTTTTGGTGATCTGACATTTAGCATGGCATTTGGAGGTTAGTTGCCATCTGCTGTTAAGTCAAAAAACACTTGCGTGTTCTTACTTAGTGCTGACTTGTAAGAAGGTTGAACATAAATTCCAGGGAGTTTCTGTTTTATCACAAGGGTGCTGAAAATCAGAAGAAACAACACAGACGGAGGAAATTAGAACATGCAGGTTATAAACTGCACCTGACTGTGATTTAAAGCACTTACAACTCAGCCAAAAGAGAGTACTCCAAGTAGAAAGGCCCATATGAGGCATGTGTCCCATTGGCTGACTGGGCTGGGGTCCCTGATGAGGCTGGCTTGGTAAAGGGGGTTGCATTCTTTGGAATAGGTGGAAGCTGCTTTTTGCCAAAGTGCAGCCGGGCTGGGCTGGCTCTCTGCTCACCGTGCCCACTTTGCTCCTCATTGTCAGCCCTCTGCTGTTTGTATGAAGAATAAATAATAACTATCAACATATTACAACAATATTGTTCTAGCAAAAAAAGTCCTACTTTAAAACTGAGACAACCCCTTCCTCCCTCTTTCACCGTCATGCACATAACTGCATAATGTAAGGAATGTGTCACACAACCTTGATAAATGCTTTTAATAATGACTACATGTATTGACAAAAGAGATGCTGTTGTGTGAATAGTATTTATAGCTGGACTTGTCAGCAGGACGACTGGTCAAGGAAACACTAAACTCATCAATCACCACAATATACTGTACCACTCCCCATGACATATGCTAAACACAATGTGCGACACAACTCCTGTTTGTCTTGGTAATTGTTTGATGCATTACTAAATGCAAGATATAAGCGACTGATGACTCTGCTCATCATTAAATCTAATGTTATTTGCTCACAGTTGTTAGTGGCTTCAGGCAGAGTTTTCTGTCAACAACAACATGTTCATCGATACAGTTAACTTTACCTTACGACTTGTATTGGCAGACATACTCCAGAAGGGGTTCAAGTTCATAACTCATTCAGAGGTTCAGTTTAATGTTCCTCTTTCTGCTGTAGGTCCCACCACATGCACTTTCCAGGCCATCCGCTGCTGTTAGAGCAGAACAAAAACAAAGAACACCATGGATTTTAATTCTCAACTCTGAAGCCAGGTATTGACAGATATTTCCAATAAAGCAAAACAGTAACACAGGGAATGCTGGTACCTGTAATCGTAGCCAATGCTGTGACTTATTGTGAGGAGAGACACACATGGTGGTTCAGAAGAAAACAAAATAACCATATATCTCTCCGAAATATAATGTTATATACTTTATTGGCATGTTTGTGTGTTTGAATTTGTGACTATACTGTGTTGCCGAATGTTTATTCAACCGTCTGTTTTATTGGATATATTAAGTATCTACTTAAACCAAATCCTAGGTGAATTAAAGCAACATACACACTAGAAGGCTGATGCAACGGTATGTGTTAGAAACTGACAAATATGTTAGGGCACGTTTAATGTTGCTGTGTTAACAAATAACGTAGGTACATAACTATTTGTGAACCCAAACAGCTGATTAACTTAGGTATTCTCTACAACGAAGGGTTGTTTTGATAGCTTAGCTGCATGCTAACATTTGCGAGTTTTGTCGACGATAAAAGCCAATTGTTTAACCAACACATGTATTCCGGGTGTTGTTAGCGTAAGCATTTCTTTAACCGAGTAAAGTGGGCTATGTGTCTTGATACTGAGGTACAAATGCTACTTTAAAGGGCTTTTTGACAGAGGAAGGTTTGTACTGCTTAGTTAGCTAAAAGCTAGTGAACTGCGGTCGGTAGCTCCGTGGTATAAAACACAGCCATACATATTTAAATAGTATCGAGAGAAAAGTTAGTGACAATGTTTATACACTGACGCTGTCTTGGCTGATTCTCAGAATAACTTTATGTTATCACTGGCGTTAGCCGGAAAGGTACCTTTAACCCTTTTAAATATACGCCTTTACACATATGCAGGCACAGAGGTGTGACTCACCGTTGTCCTTCAATTGTTGTTTTAGCACAGGTGCGTTTTGCTGTGTGTTCACGATTAATGACTGCAAAAACTCAGCTAGTCACCACTCCTTTTGGT
>NC_024311.1:10744758-10751193 GCF_000523025.1 Cynoglossus semilaevis | reverse complement strand
CCCACTGCCAGCAGAGTTCAATCTAACTTGAGGACGGGCGTTTCAATCCCCAAACTAGAATTTTCATTTGTTCAAAGAATGGTTGACCTCACAGCTGATTGGCCAGGGGTCCTGTCACGCAATGCGAGAACGTACATTGATTTAGAACGACGCTTCCTTTACGTGTTGTCGGATTATGAACCAAAATAAAAATCTAAGTTTCATTCATAAGCATTGAATGTCGACAACAACAATGAACATAATGATTTTATTTTAATCCAACTAACTGGTCAAACGTTTATTATTGTTTGTAGATCGGAATTACAGTGCATATAGACGTTTTGCAAATGTTATGGATTGTTGTGTTCAATTTATATAACAAATAATTTAAAAAAATAAGTAAAGCAAGTACTTTTAAATATATTTTTTGCTCTTTAGGCAATTTAGGAATATTATTTATTTGAATTTTTAAGAAAAATGATTTCTGTAATGTTTTTTAATAATCACATTTTATATTTTATGCAAGATTAAACTAATTAAGACTCATCACTATTTCAATAAGCACACGTCAAAACAACCATAACCATACTAACAATAGAAGTAACATTAATCCTACTGCTGAGTAAATAATGACTATATTTTTGTGAAACTTTCTGCTAATTACTGTGGTTTTTGTTTGTTTTTTTGCCACACAAATACAAATAATCCGAGGATTAGATCAGGACAAAACGATTTTGTTGTATGTCTGCTTCTTTAAGACTTAATTATAATACTATGTGTGAACAATCAAGCAAATAAAATGAAAATGATCAAAAAAATGTTGTCTGCATTAAATGTTTTGTGATGTGACTAATGACATCTCAGATCTTCTTTTCCTTATCTAGATAAACCATCTGCCTCAAAATTCTAAACATACTTTGTAGGGAGTTGAAAATTTACAGCAACAGATAATATTTGTGTATATTTGGATAATAATCTGATCAAATAAATACAGGTACAAATAAAGATAGGAACAACAACAGGCAGTCTGGACACAGATTCAAACTATTAATGTATATCTAACAACTGTTAACCCTGTTAAATAAATAAATACATTACCAGAGTGACTAAGAGTACTTACTAAGTACTCACTAAGATCTACCTTGACTTTTATGCAATTAAAAGTGCTGTAGAGAAGTACATAGTTAACATAGCACTCACATTTTGTTGTCTTCATTTTTAATTTGTGTGTATGCTGCATGGTAAAAGACCCTTGGGGGATACGGCGTATCCAAGCCATCTGTGTCACATAGTGCTTTAGTTCTGACCATGCTTCATTGTCAGTTCATTCTGTTGATTGATTGATTTCCAAACAATTACACCTAATTATTATTTCAGGGCAAGAAAAAAAAACTAATTTAATGGTTGGGTGATTGCATTAATTGAGAGAAATTACTTTGTCCAAGTTTCAGAGTAAATACAAATTATTGACTTTGTTATTGTTATCTGACTGCATATTGCTTCAAGTATACGTCACTGACAAAAGTCATTTGTGCCGTGGCTCAACTGTTGGGACAGTTGATAGCACAAGGTCATCCATCGTTCTTTTGACACGTACAAATCAAAGACCATCTCCAAATAAATAAGCTAATACCGCTTTACCCTCATTGACATTGAGTGTGTGGCACAAACAAGGGTACAAATATCCACACCATTGCTTTTGTAATGAGATTTTTTTTCCCTTCGTCATTGATTCTTTTATTTAATCAAGTATTATGACCTTGTTTGGTCAAACAAATATTCTAATGGATGTAATTAAAATGGAGGAGATTGGATTAACATATTGAATATGTGATCCATTGCAACTACATTTCCTTTTTTTTTTAAAGTTTTTTTTTTTGTTTTGTTGTCAAATTTTCTTCTGCTTCTGGCCTGAAAACTGTACCAGATAACTGTGTGGATCACCACTGTGAAGACGAAGAGTGGAGCAGAAAGTGATTCCCACTTCAGCTGAATTGAAACACATACTTAAAATGTTCTGTGGCCTCCATAATAGAATAGGATGCTTTATTGTCTCATTGTTCATCTCTAAAATGTTCTGGATTCAGTAACATTTTGCAGCTACACACATTCATCTGTAGGGCTAGAATTGAAATTTAAGATGAAATATGTTCCTTCTGTCAGTCTTTTCCTTCAGAGAATTTTAGGCACACAGAATCGGATCTACAATTTGGTTAAAATGACAGTTAAAAATTACAATTGGATGTCCCTGGTGAAACCTGTCTTGACAGTGTAGTCATAAAAAAGTGAAAACAGATGACTCCGTGTCCAGATAATCTGTAATAACAATGTTAGTTTGAATAAAGAAAGCCAAATGTAGATTCAAATGTAATATTCATTTAAAAAAATATGAACAACTTGGGAGTAAAGGCTAGAAAAACATCAGGCAATTGCTTCATATAGCAATACTCTTTCCTCATCCCCCAGGCTATGGCCAGGGCCAAAACCTCAGTGCAGCAATTATTTGCTGTAATGACTGCAGTTCAAATAAGCCTGGAGATTTTATTAAACCAAATGAGAGAATCATCTGTGTATTATCACCTCTTGATTGACAGTGACAAGTGTTGGGCAGGCTCGGAAGTGAGCATGATGAAGAAGCTCTCGGCAAAGCTCTCGATATTGTAACCCCTGATAAAGTTGCCTGAAAAACCCCAGCCTGCAAATGGAGAAGGAAAACTCCTCGCATATTAATTCCAATTGTCAGATCCCCACAGCCGAGGGGGGCAGTCAGGAGGGTAATCTGTCACGCGGCTCGCGCTGCCCCTGTATTCACTGACTGGCATTTTACACAACTAATGAAAAAGGAATCCATTGTGCTGATCATGTGCACAGATTTGACTCTATAATCATGATGAAATACAAATATTCATAATAAAAGTAAAGGTCACTCGCTGCTGTGGCTAAGCTTCCTAAAGCTGCAACCTTTGGAGGAGCAGTTGTCGGGTTCCGGTGATAAAACAGGAAAAAGTCAAAGAACCAGCTATTAACCCTGCAGAGGCCAAGAGGTGAGAAGCTGCAGCCGCGATACTGTTGAGTACTATGTCTTCAGGGCTACTACAAACACCACAGTACATGGATCCAGCAGTCCCAATTCTTCCCGTGGTCCAGGTTCTGGTCACATGGCAGTCAAAATCCTGATGTACAATTCTGGTCTTCCGGTGGAGAACAGAAACACAGACAGTGTATTGCAGTCCTCAAGGATTTCTCTGGTTTAGTTAATAAAATACAGGGAAATATGAATGTTGCTTTTCCTCTCTTCAGCCACCCACTTCCTAACTATCTCCGTATGTAGGTCACCTGGGCTTTTCTTTTCTGCCATATGAGGAGACGTGCACAAGGGTAGAGAGAGAAGCATATCTCACCTCTGAAGGACAGTCACAGCTTTATTATTGCTCAGTGCGACGTCCCGCTGAGCCCCGTCTTCATATGCATCACACATTGGCATTTATTAGTGCCATGCACTAAGTACAGGCTGTTTTATTGAATTTGAATATGGGCTCCTAGTCACAGTGGTAGGCCCTGGAAATATATTAAGATGAAGCAATCTCATTTAATAATGCCCAAACTAATAAAAGGAAAGCAGATTGAAAATTAAATTTATGAATATTACTTGGCAGCAGCCCTGATCCAAAAAAGCCCGGCTTGTGTGTCTTATGCAGATATTTCTTTGGCTGTAATCACAGGTGTTGGAAGAATTTCCAGCTGTCTTCACACGAGTATCATGTTAAGAAGGCTGCAGGTATTTTCTTTTGTTTGTCTTTTCTTAGACACAGAAAGAAGAAAGAAGTTCCGGCGCCAACTAAAATCGCAGAAGGAAAACTATTTTATACATTTTATAAAAGCGCACCTTTTTCAAATGATCGCATATTATATGTAGTTAAGTCTAACTTTTTTTTTTTTAGAAGCTCTTCACTTTTGTAAGTAACCATTTTAAAATGAAGGTAAATGTAAATGTGCTGCAGGCGCTATCTTCCCTCTCTTTTCTTCTAAACTCTTAAAACACTTCTCTCCAAAGAGGCGTTCATCCAGCAGCAGTCATATCAGTCTGCTCCAGAGCCTCGCTGCTCAAATTATGGAATGCTACGTTTTCCAGTTATTGACTCCACTTCACACAACCCAGTAATTTCGCCCCTTGTGTCGTTGATGGACAACATTCTGTCGGTCAGTGCTTCCTCGTTTTGTGTAAGTGCGGGTGCTTTGCAGCCTTTTGCCAAGACATCCGACAGGCCCAGTCCATCTGTGTGTAAATGTTGACTCCCGGTGGAGCTGTGACTGTCACTCACTGCCCGGCCAGCCCAGTGCCAGGCATTGATCGTTACATATATCTCACTGTGTACTTCCCAAACCTTTATCAACAGATGCGGCTGCAGAATTGATTAGCAGCGAGTCAATGACCAAATCTCTTTGGAAACATTTTTATTTATGTGTGTGTTTATGTGGATAGCTTAGAGGGCCATTAGCAGGATTACCTTTGAGGCTTGGCTGAACAACAGATGTTCAAGGACGACTCAATCAATTTGACTCACAAGAGGCTGTAGTTGCAGGAAACAAGTGATAAGTCTGTAGAGGAGTGGGGGGGCTGAGGTTGGGGGGGGGGGCAAATGAAAACAGTTCACTTTGCTGATACACAGGTACAGCAGAATAAGGCCTACAGTAGAGGGTCAGTGATGGGAGTGAGATGATTGACGGCTTTATTATGTCTGAAACACACAGTTAATGGGCTGATGTCCTCCTGACATTTACGAGATGATAATTCGATTTGGCCCCACTGTTTTATCTGCTGGCAGCCACTAATCCGTTCAAGTTAGTGCCTCAACAGGCCTTACCTAATACTTAAACTTCCACTGTGTTTATTACAACGGCGACAAGACATCGCTGTTTTCATTCCATGGCAAAAACAAAACACAACCGCAGGTAAACAAACCTTTAATATATGAGTGTGTTGAAACGGTATCAGTGCGAGGGCTAAATTGAATTGCTTTAAGTAAAACATTTTCAATATATGCAGTGCTAGCTTCCAGTAATGTCTGGTTTTAATTTGTGCAAAGTGGTTTATTCGGCTACACAAGTTTAAAGTATTCAAATTAATGTCCAACGTGGATTGATGGATTTTTTTTCAATATAGTTGAATAATCTGGATTCAGCATAAAATGTCTTATTTCTCAGACACGATCCATCATCCTCTGCTCCTTCCCTCTCGTGAATGAAGGCGCCGCCGTCTGCCTTTCAGCTGCCTGCTGTGCTTCCTTATCTGAAAACTTATTAAAATTAAGTCGGAACACAAAATGGTATTTAAAAAGTTTAAGTGAAACAATTTGCATTGGGAGTGTGTGAAAATGTTAATGCATTCTCCCACTAAGCCCCACAATCGCTGTCGCCCATTCTGAGCGCTGATTGTTTTCCACATGGATGCCTTCATTCATTATAGCAAAATTATAAACATAAAGAATATCTCTGTATTAATATTTCTGCTTTTTGTTAAAGCTCAATCGACCGTGCTGTCCTAATTTTTCTCTGTGAACCTAATTTTATATTATCTCACTACCCAAGAATTGGATGTCCCAAAAGGGATTTATTTCATTTACCAGGATTATTGAATTAAATTAAACCAGACACTTACCGCAAGCTGAACAGAGGTACCTTATCCACTTAAAAGGTAGGCCTGCTCATCACTGCTATTTAGGCAAACACATTAGGCAGCAAATGACTTTACTTGGCTGAGCCCAGGTTACTGCATAATTCATTTGTTCATTAAGGGATAGCATTGAAAGTGTTTGATGTAAGTGGAAAAGGTCACGAATTGAATGGATATTTAATTAAGCTACTTTACAACCACAGCTACACTAGTGGTGACATATGCATCGTGTATGACTGTATACACATTTAGTATAGAAATAGAGTGGATCAAAAACATGAATAAAGTCTGTTTGACCTTATAGCTAATTTATAATGTATTTAAATGTATTTTTCACGTGTATATAGAAACAGTTTTTGTCCATTTTGCTCAAGGTTTATTAATAAGTTATCCCTGAATGCACAAAATGTGTACGTTTCAGAATATTTGTAGAAACGTCAAACCTTGAGTTTTTAAAAGGGAGGCGATGTTATTCCTGAGTTGAACAGCAGATGGCAGACTGTTTCCACTGATGAACCGTCTCCAGTCACAAACACATGCTGAACTTCTGTACCCTGTCACTGTAATGTTGCCTTCCCAGATTTCTGTGCTCTTGCCTGTGAAATGCATTCCCATTAAAAAGGCATTTTTAAAGCCAACACCAGTGCTATAACAATCATTTCCCTGAAGCCAAGGCTCCACACCCGGGAGCTCAGCTCCGCCACACAGGCAGACATGTGGCGGGTGCCCCAAACAAACGCCCCGCACACGTCTACACACTTCTGCTTCCCCACTCTCCCAAC
>NC_024311.1:10742113-10744407 GCF_000523025.1 Cynoglossus semilaevis | reverse complement strand
CCCCCCCCCCCCCGAGCCAGACGTGGGCGCGCTGCCACAAACAAAGGCCCCGAACTCGTCTCCCCATTCCTCTTCCACAACTCTCCACATGGTTACAGGCTGCCTTGCCAGGGGCAATTACACCCACAACCCAGTGTGTGAGGTCCACAGAGAACCCAGTCACCACTAACAAGATCAAGGCTAACTCCCTATCACATAGACTGTAGAGGAACACATATACACCTGTGTACATGTGAACTAACAGTCTCCCTGTCTCTTCATTCAGCCTTTCTCAGTCACTCACACACACACGCACACCCACGCACACACACATGACATGCTATGAAATTATAACACATTTTGAGTGGCTGTGGAAAGTATAGGAGCAACAAAAATAACACGGTGACAGTCAGAGTGTCAGACAAGTCTGTTTTATTTCAGAGTGTCACCGAGTGCAGGACTTTGCGGTGGTGACGCTGCAGCATAATACAGCAACACTGCAGCCAAACATGAAATTTACTGTGGGTATTTACAGTCGTATAACTAGTGGAAAGTGAAAACACTCATGCAGATGCAGAGCAAAGCCTTAGTTTTTAAAGTTTGGAAAATGTTAAAAAAAATCTATTTTAAATAACCTGGAAAACTGAGCGTATCAAGTTGGCTTTACTGAAAAAAGTTTTTAAAAAATTTTTTAGGTATTATGTTTTGAAAAATGGATGATGGATACACTGATTGCAGCTTTTGGAATTTAATGTCACAGCAATATAATACAGAGGAAGCCAATAGTGTCAGAAATATTAAACAAAAACAATCCAGTTTGGAAAAATGGCTGGAAATCTTTTTCATCTGTCTAATACAGCCATCAATACCCATGTGTGTCAGGCTTCCTGCAGCCTATGCTCTGATTCACAGGCCTCCTATGATACCTCAGTGTGAGCTGATGCTTCATGTCCTTGCACCAGGCTCTGATGTGACAGCTTGCTAAATAATTTGTGGTTCTTTAACGGGGTCATTGGTTAGAGAATCTGCTCTCTCAATAATTAATCAAGACACAGTCTGAGCAGCCGACTTCTGTTTCCTCCTCATTTCAGCCTCATTGTTTTCCGCTGTCCTCCACGTTCAGTCTTACTCATCGTCTAATTCATCTGGATTGAACTCTGCATCGCAGTCACGCTGTAAGCAGACTGTTGTCCTGAGCGCAACCCACCAGATCTCAAAAAAGGAAACCACACATGCGCAGCTGCACAATCTATTTTCATTTTGTCGATAAAAATAAAACAAAGGCCTATTACCACCGTGGCTTTGTTTGGCAATGTAATTGCTTTTCATTATTCAGTGCACAGTTGATACCCAGAGTTTCAGCCGAAAGAGTCACTGTTATTCGGGTGAATCAGAAAATTAGATCCTCTATTGATACGGCTGTATCCCAGATCTGATTCTACAGACTCTGTGTAATAACACTGGAGCCTGCTCGTCTGTCTGTGTCAATGAGACCTAATGCCACTCTTTGTAGCTGTTACTAGCTGTGGTTAACTGGGAATAAAGACACTAAGTGGATTGTGAAACACTACCACATTGTACTAACGTTAAAAATATTAATGAAAATGCTTAGAAATGATAGAGAGCTACAAGTAAAAACACATATATTCCTCTGCTGTATGTGGTCCATACCGCATGCTGGAAACCAGAGCAAAGAGATAGTCAGTCTTGGTGCCAAAATGTAATGTTCAACATATTATATGGTGTCGGACTTCTGTAATTTTATGCAGGCAACAGAATCAGACGACTTTTTAGAGACTCTATCCTCGAGTATTCACAGCAAATTGGTTTTGGTTTACGGCCGAACAAGAAGTAGCCACTTCCCCAAGTTTATTCCACTAAAACAGATTAACAGATGTAAGAAGGAGAGTTAGATCCAAACTCCTACAATACAGAACTATAGCTTTAATGACCTCCGGCCCCTCCAGCATGTCGCAGTCCTTCCCTGCATAAAATTTAAATGTGTCTAAAAAAACTTTTATTCTAATGTCCAACATTGCTCTTGAGTATTGAGTGTGAGTGGTCCCAGTGGGAATCACACGTCAGTTTTGCACATTTAGTGGTATGCTGGTGGTAAAGTCATTGGGAAATCAGACACCAACAGCCAGACACATGTCAACGAGGCTGGGCTACATTATTTTGTCCCACAGAACCAGAACTCTAATACTGGTGCGTTTCTTTCCCATCGCAGCATATACTGCTCAGACTTTGCTGTCTTTTTGCTCATCCCTAATAGTCAACCATATATACTTAAGCCCTCACATTACTTTACTTAC